>NW_020837949.1:1873737-1998281 GCF_003676395.1 Aethalodelphis obliquidens | reverse complement strand
GACCAGCAAGCTACAGTGCTGGACACCCTATGCCAAACAACTAGCAAGACGGGAACACAACCCCACCCATTAGCACAGAGGCTGCCTAAAATCATAATAAGTTCACAGACACCCCACAACACACCACCAGATGTGGTCCTGCCCACCAGAGAGACAAGATCCAGCCTCATCCACCAGAACACAGGCACCAGTCCCCTCCACCAGGAAGCCTACACAACCCACTGAACCAACCGTACACACTGGGGACAGACACCAAAAACAACGGGAACTATGAACGTGCAGCCTGAGAGAAGGAGACCCCAAACCCAGTAAGTTAAGCAAAATGAGAAGGCAGAGAAATACACAGCAGATGATGGAGCAAGGTAAAAACTCACCAGACCAAACAAATGAAGAGGAAACAGGCAGTCTACCTGAAAAAGAATTCAGAGTAATGACATGAAAGATGATCCAAAATCTTGGAAATAGAATGGAGAAAATACAAGAAACATTTAACAAGGACCTAGAAGAACTAAAGAGCAAACAAACAATGATGAACAACACAGTAAATGAAATTTAAAATTCTCTAGAAGGAATCAATAGCAGAATAACTAAGGCAGAAGAATGGGTAAGTGACCTGGAAGATAAAATAGTGGAAATAACTACTGCAGAGCAGAAAAAAGAATGAAAAGAATTGAGGACAGTCTCAGAGATCTCTGGGACAACATTAAATGCACCAACATTTGAATTATAGGGGTCCCAGAAGAAGAAGAGGAAAAAAAAGGGACTGAGAAAATATTTGAAGAGATTATAGTTGAAAACTTCCCTAATATGGGAAAGGAAATAGTTAATCAAGTCCAGGAAGCACACAGAGTCCCATACAGGATAAATCCAAGGAGAAATACGCCAAGACACATGTTAATCAAACTATCAAAAATAAAATACAAAGAAAAAATATTAAAAGCAGCAAGGGAAAAACAACAAATAACACACAAGGGAATCCCCATAAGGTTAACAGCTGATCTTTCAGCAGAAACCCTGCAAGCCAGAAGGGAGTGGCAGGATATACTTAAAGTGATGAAAGGGAAAAACCTACAACCAAGATTACTCTACCCAGCAAGGACCTCATTCAGATTTGACAGAGAAATCAAAACCTTTACAGACAAGCAAGAGCTAAGGGAATTCAGCACCACCAAACCAAATGGCTTCACAGGAGAATTCTATCAAACATTTAGAGAAGAGCTAACGCCTATCCTTCTCAAACTCTTCCAAAATATAGCAGAGGGAGGAACACTCCCAAACTTATTCTATGAGGCCACCATCACCCTGATACCAAAACCAGACAAGGATGTCACAAAGAAAGAAAACTACAGGCCAATATCACTGATGAACATAGATGCAAAAATCCTCAACAAAATACTAGCAAAACAGTATCCAGCAGCACATTAAAAGGCTCATACACCATGATCAAGTGGGGTTTATCCCAGGAATGCAAGGGTTCTTCAATATACACAAATCAATCAACGTGATAAACTGTATTACAAATTGGAGAAAAACTATATGATCATCTCAATAGATGCAGAAAAAGCTTTTGACAAAATTCAACACCCATTTATGATTAAAACCCTCCAGAAAGTAGGCATAGAGGGAACTTACCTCAACACAGTAAAGGCCATATATGACAAACCCACAGCCAACATCGTCCTCAATGGTGAAAAACTGAAACCATTTCCACTAAGATCAGGAACAAGACAAGGTTGCCCACTCTCACTACTGTTATTCAACATAGTTTTGGAAGTTTTAGCCACAGTAATCATAGAAGAAAAAGAAATAAAAGAAATCCAAATCAGAAAAGAAGAAGTAAAACTGTCACTGTTTGCAGATGACATGATACTATACATAGAGAATTCTAAAGATGCTACCAGAAAACTACTAGAGCTAATCAATGAATGTAGTAAAGTAGCAGGATACAAAATTAATGCACAGAAATCTCTTGCATTCCTCTACACTAATGATGAAAAATCTTAAAGAGAAATTGAGGAAACACTCCCATTTACCACTGCAACAAAAAGAATAAAATACCTAGGAATAAATCTACCTACGGAGACAAAGGACCTGTATGCAGAACACGATAAGACACTGATGAAAGAAACCAAAGATGATACAAACAAATGGAGAGGTATACCATGTTCTTGGATTGGAAGAATCAACATTGTGAAAATGACTATACTACCCAAAGCAACCTACAGATTCAATGCAATCCCTATCAGTCTACCAACAGCATTTTTCACAGAACTAGGACAAAAAATTTCACAGCTTGTATGGAAACACAAAAGACTCCGAATAGCCAAAGCAATCTTGAGAAGGAAAAACACAGCTGGAGGAAATCAGGCTCCCTGACTTCAAAGTATACTACAAAGCTACAGTCATCAAGACAGTATGGCACGGGCACAAAAACAAAAATATATATCAATGGAACAGGATAGAAAGCCCAGAGATAAACCCACGCACGTATGGTCACCTTATCTTTGATAAAGGAGGCAAGAATATACAATGGAGAAAAGACAGCCTCTTCAGTAAGTGGTGCTGGGGAAATTGGACAGCTACATGTAAAAGAATGACATTAGAACTCTGCCTAACACCATACACAAAAATAAACTCAAAATGGATTAAAGACCTAAATGTAAGGCCAGACACTATCAAACTCTTAGAGGAAAACATAGGCAGAGCACTCAATGACATAAATCACAGCAAGATCCTTTTTGACCCACCTCCTAGAGAAATGGAAATAAAAACAAAAATAAACAAATGGGACCTAATGAAACTTAAAAGCTTTTGCACAGCAAAGGACACCATAAACAAGAGTAAAGACAACCCTCAGCATGGGAGAAAATATTTGCAAACAAAGCAACTGACAAAGGATTAATCTCCAAAATATACAAGCAGCTCACGCAGCTCAATATCAAAAAAACAAATAACCCAATCCAATACTGGGCAGAAGACCTAAATACACGTTTCTCCAAAGAAGATATACAGATTGCCAACAAACACATGAAAGGATGCTCAACATCACTAATCATTAGAGAAATGTAAATCACAACTACAGTGGGGTATCACGTCATACCAGTCAGAATGGCCATCATCAAAAAATCTACAAACAATAAATGCTGGAGAGGGTGTGGAGAAAAGGGAACCCTCCTGCACTCTTGGTGGGAATGTAAATTGTTACAGCCGCTATGGAGAACAGTATGGAGGTTCCTTAAAAAACTAAAAATAGAACTACCATATGACCCAGCAATCCCACTACTGGGCACACACCCTGAGAAAAACCATAATTCAAAAAGAGTCATGTACCAAAATGTTCATTGCAGCACTATTTACAATAGCCAGGACATGCAAGCAACCTAAGTGTCCATCAACAGATGAATGGATAAAGAAGATGTGGCACATATATACAATGGAATATTACTCAGCCATAAAAAGAAAATGAAATTGAGTTATTTGTAGTGAGGTGGATGGACCTAGAGACAGTCATACAGAGTGAAGTAAGTCAGAAAGAGAAAAACAAATACCGTGTGCTAACACATATATATGGAATCTAAAAAAAAAATGGTTCTGAAGAACCTAGGGGCAGGACAGGAATAAAGACACAGACATAGGGAATGGACTTGAGGACACGGGGAGGGGGAAGGGTAAGCTGGGACGAAGTAAGAGAGTGGCATGGACATATATACACTACCAAATGTGAAATAGCTAGCTAGTGGGAAACAGCGCATAGCACAGCTCAGTGCTTTGTGACCACCTAGAGGGGTGGGATATGGGATAGGGAGGGTGGGAGGGAGGGAGACGCAAGAGGGAGGAGAAATGGGGATGTATGTATACGTATAACTGATTCACTTTGTTATACAGCAGATACTAACACACCATTGTAAAGCAATTATACTCCAATAAAGATGTTAAAGAAAAAGAAAAGGAAAATACACCATACGATGCCATGATGGTGGCTACACGTCATGACACATGCGTCCAAAGCCACCAGGAATGACCCCTGATGTAAACTATGGACCTCGGGTGATGATGCCATGTCAGTGTCGGTTCAACAACTGTAGCAGAAGTACCACCTGCTGAGGGAATGTGATGGCGGGGAGGCTGTGTGCGTGTGGGGCAGGGGTATGTGGGACTCTCTGTCCCATCCCCTCAATTCTTCTGTGAACCTTAAATTGCTCTTAAAAAGCCAACGAAAATTAAATTTTGATAACTACATACGCAGATACCTACATACCTATTCCCCTGTCTAGCTGACTAGCTATGCACCCAAGTATACAAAAAAACACGAGTTTATACTAACATCTCCAATTCCAATTCAATAGTACAGGCTTTACAGACAATTGTTAAGAGAAAATGCTCAACCTCAGAGCTGCTCTACTGAACATAAGAACAGTGTCCAAGGTAACTTAAGGCCACAAAACCCAGGGCCCCTAGGAAGGGGCGGACTGGCGCTCGCAGGTGCACGTGTGGCCCTCCGGTCACCACTCGTGCCCTGGGCCTGCAGGCGGGTCACCGTCACCCCCTTTCAGATGCTCCTTCTGGCTCCACACACGTGGTGCAGTCGAGGCCTATTATATGGAAGAGTCTTTGCAGCCCCTGAAGTTCAAGGTGATTAAGGAGACCGCCACCCTCAAGGAACCTGCTGGGTGGAGGGAGGTGAGACAAGGGCACAGAAACTCTGAAGAGAGGCAGCGGTTGATCGGACCCAGCGAGGAAGGGCAGGCGCGGGCGCTGGTGCTGTGGCCCAGGGTCCGACTCAGAGCACTGGGTGCAGCAGCGCCCAACACATTGTGAGCGCTCGTGAGCAAAAGAGACTGGGCAGTGAGAGGGGGGAGAGGCAGCCGTGCGGCTCTGGGCCTCGTCCCCCCAAAGGGAAGCGAGGACTGGCCCACCTGGTGCGCGTGGGCACCCAGCACCTTTGGAGACACACAGCGTGAAAAAGGCAAAATCTGTTTCACACAGTCCGGTGCGACCGTCACCCCTTCTGTGGCCTCCAGCATCCCTCCCGCACCTTTCTCCCAGCAAGGTCGCTGCCGACACAGCCTGTCCCTCCCCTAGAACCCGAGGACTTTCCTGGCGGGGGGGCTGCCTGTGTGTCTCCCTGAGGGGATGTGGGAATCTGAGGAGGAGGGAGCATCCTTCCCTGCCTCTCTGGTCCAGCCCAGAGCTGGAAGTGAGAATCTTCCGTCCGAAAGCCAAACACGTCCTTTGAAGCTAAGCCAGGTGGAAACACTGCTGTCCATCCCCAGCTCAGAGCAGGCTTGGGTGGGAGGGAGAGGGGAGGGTGGGAGAGCAGTGGGGCGGGGGGGAGCTCTGTGACAGGAAGGCACAGAGTAGGTGAAAAGGGGCTGAATGATAATTTGGTAAATAAACGCACAGAGGGGGGAAGCAGCACAGACCTGAGGGTGCACGCTCGTGATGTGCAGCTCACACCGCACAGTCCAGACCCCACCTGCGATGTCTGGGCCCCTCCCACGTGGTTCTGGGACCTGCCTGGGGGGCTCCCGCCACGTTTGCGGATGCTGCCTCTGGGACCGTGTGTGCCCTCCCAGCTCCCTCTGGGCCGACATGGAGGGATAGCTGCTAAGAGGGCAGGTCTTATCTTCAGTGTTCTTGCCACCAAAAAGTAATAATAAATAAAGAAGGCGGGAGAAAACTTTTGGAGGTGATAGGTATGTTTACGGCGTCGATTGTGGTGATGGTTTCACGGGTGTGTACTTATCTCTAAACTCCTATAGTTGCCAACTTACGTATGTACATTACATGTCGATCATAAGAGCAGTGCTTTTTTTAAATCAGTGGAGTTCTTGCAGTCTTGATGTAAAGCTCAGGGTAGCAGTAGGGAAGGGTGCCGAGTCTGCCAGCAGCTGGTGACCCCGAGGGAGCTCGATGCTGAGGAGAAGGCGAGAGGTACAGAGCAGACCTTGACGGCGAGGAAGCTTGTGTCCCCGGCCGGCTGGCTCAGGACTGACCCGTGAACAGTAAGGGAATGACACGCACAGCAGACAACCCTGCGGGAGGCTCGGCGCCACGGTCCCCACGGGGTCACAGGGAGGCTCAGAATAAAAACATCCTGCACGGAGACGGGGAAACCAGATTCCGGTCCCACCTTCCTCCAGTTCATCAGGAAAATCAGGACAAGTCATCAGATTTTGATGTTTGAATGGACACAAGAGTGGCAGTGCTTCTAACCAATAACAGGATAAGAGCAATGCCATAGACTTGTGATTCTCAGCGATTTATTTTCATTTATCTATTAGTGAGTTGCTTGGCTAGTTATTCAGTGATCACAGATCAGTCTGAGAATGTGACGAAAGCTGTGAAATAACGCCATTTGCAGCAACGTGGACGGACCTAGAGATTATGATACCGAGTGAAGTGAGCCAGACAAGAAAGACGAATGTCATATGATGTCACTTACATGTGGAATCTAAAACAATGATACAAATGAACTTACATGCAAAACAGAGACAGACTCACAGACACAGAAGACACACTATGGTTACCAAAGGGGAAAAGGAGTGAGGAACAGATTAGGAAGTTGGGATGAACACATACATATTACTATACATAAGATAGACAATCATCAAGGACCTACTGTATAGCACAGGGAACTATACTCCATATTTTGTAATAACCTATAAGGCAAAAGAATAGATCTGACTCAATCACTTTGTCATACACCTGTAACTAGGTTATACAACACTGTCAATCAACTCTACTTCAATTTAAAAAATAACATAAAATAATAAAACAAACAAAAAATAAAACATGTACATCTTAAATTTGCACAATGTTACAGGTCAAATATATTTCAATTTAAAAAAATAAAAGAAACTTAAAAGTAAAAAACAAAAGAAAGAAAGCTATAAGCCCCGACTCCAGAGAAATGCTGAGCGCAGACACCCATAAAAGCTCGCATACAATTTTGAGTGAGTCCCCTATTGAGAATCCCTAACACACTTTCATTCAGAACTTTCCATTTCTCCAAGTGTTCTTGTGGCTATTACCTCACCTTACTCTTTTTCTTTAATGGAATAAACGTCTTCGGCCACCCCAGATTTGAAGCCTCATCCTAACCCAGGGTCTCTACCGTGTAAAAGGAGGTGTTTCCCGCCACTGACCTCAGCATTCTCATACAGAGGAAACCCTCCACGGCCTGGAACGTTCACTTCTTTTTTCGTAATGCAAACATGAGGCCCGAAGGAAAGGAGAGCAGGGAGACAGAGTAGGGAGTGGTCTTGGATCTGATTCTCCATCTCAGAACTATTGGCGTAGAAAGTTCTGGGAGCAACAAAAATGCAAACGGAAAACGAAATTCACCCTCGGCCTGATGGACCCGGGCCGCTGGGGTCAACCGTCTGCAATCAGTGGGCAGGTTCCCAGGGAACTTCAGAGAAGGGCTGACTCGGGGTCACCAGGCAGAGGAAGAAGAACTTCCCGGGGTCAGAAGACACCCCACCAAGGCGCCCCCAGCCCCTCGGGGGTCATGGAGGCCGGGGTCTCGTGAACACCCCGAGGGAGAGGGCGGCTCCTTGGAGACTGGCCGGGAGCAATCACAGGGCAGCCGAGACGGAGGCAGAGGGGAATGATGATGGATTCCCTCACACGGGGAGCAATCAGCATAATTTATCTCCAAATCAGCAGCGAGGCGCGGAGGCGGGCAGGCCTGACGCGCGGGAGGCCGGCTGACAGAAATTGTTCTCTAAGCAGCCGCCCTCTGAAAACATTACCCTCTCCCCGCCACCCGGCATAATGAGGCCTTGATTATCCGTCAGGCCTGTGAGCTCAGGAGTGGTTATCAAGGCCATGAGAGCCAGCTGGGTCCAGCCCTGCCCAAAGCCTGGCGTCTGCCCTCCGGAGACTCTCCCTTTGTTCTCCTTATTCCCGATGCCCTTTGCTCTGCTCTTCCGGAATCTCTCTGATTCCTGCCCCTTTGAGAAGCAGCATATTCGTGCCTGAATCTACTAACGCAGGGCCAGGCACCAGGTGCCTGCCTAGGAGACACGGAGCTGGACAAGAAATGCAGCCACGGTGGAGGCTGGGCGGCCTCGGAGAGCGCCCAGCAGCCTGGAGAGCCCGCGCTAGCGAGGCTGCAGGCGCCCCTGCTGCGGGCTGACCCCAGGAGACAGAAGGGAGGCTCAGGCTGGCCCCGAGCTCTCCCTCAGCCACTGATGGGAAAACAATAAGGAAAAGAGTAGGAGATGTGCTTCCTTCTTTGGGGGACACATCTTTTCCCTCTAAGAGAGTGTCCCCCACCGAGCACATCCACAGAACATGAGATGATGGACGGGGGGAGATGCAGAGCCCAGGGCAGGCGGAGCGGCCCCGGAGTGGGCGGAGCTTGTAGTCCCCACGCCCCAGCGGCCTCTCAGTGTCACTGGCCACTGCCCGCTCTAGAGAGCAAGTTCTGCGGGGGCAGGACCGGCACGGAGCCCTGGTTCCTGGACACGGTTAGGCTGATCCATGAGCCGCCTGTGCCCCGTGCTCCCCTCTGCAAACCAGGGTGTCATTCCTTCCCTGGGTCCACGTCCAGTGCCCGCACGATGCGCACGGCTAGAGGGATAAAAGGATGAGTCTGACACCGACTCTGCCGTCAGGAAACCTAAGCGAACAGCTGCCGGGAAGATCAAATGAAATGAGGACAGAGCTTTGCGAAGACAAGTGTCACCAGCGTTCGCTGTTGTTGTTACACTTTGCACGTCAGCTCCCAAATGTCAACCCCACGTTTTGCATCCAGACGGTGCTCAGTGTTTGCTCACTGATGAAGCTGTACTGACTTTGGCAGAAAAACTTAAATCCGTCTGGCAGCAAAGAAGAAACTATATTTACCGAAAGGGTATGCAGTTAAAATTCCACGGTCCCAAACCAGTGACAAGGCAGGCAACTTGCATTTTTTTTTTCCCCAAATAATTCCCTGGAGCTGAAGGACCGTCTCTAGTCGTTAGAAGTGGTGCTCCACCGCCAAGAAAGCAGCTCTGAACTGCACAGGAAGAAGCAGTGAACTCACTGCCTCAGAACTTCACTGACACGAAATAACGCTCTCTTCTGAAGCACACTGTGGGGTGGAATAGGCCCGAACAATTTGATCAATGTGTCGTTCTGTTCCAAGAAATCATGAAGTCCCTTCTCCCATCAGCTGAGCGAGACAGCAAACTCAACAACAGGACCAGGACGCTGGCGGAACCGGGCAGAATGGCTCCGCCGTGGGCAGAAAGCCCACCTCCACTGGCTTCGTGCCGGGGAGAAGCGCCACGGGGATGCTTGTGTTGGTGACGGTCAAGCCCCCCTCAACCGCCAGCCCTACCTTGACAAACCCAAACGCCTTTCCATGTGCTGCTTCCTTCTGTCCCAGCGAGGCTGGGTCCTAAGACCTGACTCTGGAGGCGAACCATTTCACTCAGTGACCCCTCTCCGTATTTAAACACACTCCTCCACTCACTGCGACTCTAGGAATGCCATTAAAAATGACGTCTTCATCAAAACTTAGCTGGTGAGGACATGTGGACGAGGACGTAATTACATCTGGGGGTCACGGTCCACAACAGGGCCTGGGTTCTGATGGGCATAGAGAAACATTCTCTCGCTTTCATAGTTTAATGGGCTGGTGTCCAGAAAGGAGGCTGTCAGAAAGCCCTCCGGATAAGGGCAGAGTGGTCGTGTGGGACAGGCAAAGGGTGGGGTGCCGGGGCCGGGCTCTGCCCCAGTTGGTCACCGGTAAGCCACACCGGTAAGACCACGGGCCACACCCTCAACCTCTCTGTGCCAACATCAATCAGATAAGACTCTTAATGGTGGAGGATCCCAGGTCAGTAAAACACAAAGCTCAGGCTGTGAAATCAGGTGTGCGACGAGACATGGAGGCAAGAAAGGCCCACAGCAAGGTCGGCATCCCCACCGTGGCTGTGGGAGCCTGGACGGTCCAGGGTGAAGAAGCGGCATCCCCACCATGGCTGTGTGAGCCTAGACGGTCCAGGGGTGAAGAAGCAGCATCCCCACCATGGCTGTGTGAGCCTGGACAGTCCAGGGTGAAGAAGCGCGGTCCAAGGAGCCAGACCTGGCTGAGTCCCAGCTCCAGCGCTCCTCTGGGTCACGGGGAAGTCGCCATCCTGACTAACCAGAGGCCCGCATCTGTAAACCAGAGGCCCGCATCTGTAAACCGGGGCCCAAAGCCCTGCCTGCTACTGAGGCTACTGGAGGAAAGTAAGACTGCAACGTCTTATGAGGCACTTACAGAAGAGGTGATTGTTTCTACATGTAGTGTTAACGGTTTTCTGCTTCTATAAACGTCCAGAAATCTGAGTGAGCCCTAAGGCTTGTTGCTGGGAGAGGGGCAGGGGCAGTGGGATTTTGTGGCGCCCCGGCCTGTTTCCCTAGGTCCTCGTGTAGCTTTGTGGACAGAGACCATGGAGCCATCCCTGCCGGAGGTGGAGCTCTGTGGGTCCACATGTGGGACATGGTCCCTGGGCCTCAGGAAACAACAGAAGTAGGAAATAGTAAAAAAATAATGGAGTTATTAAGAAGTAGCAGGGGATTGGAAGGAGGTGAGATAGAGAAGCAGAGAGGAAAAAAGAGAGAGAGTTGAAGGAGGGGAGACAGAGATGGAGAGACAAAGAGAGAGAGAGATGGGGAGGGAAGGAGATGGGGAGGGAGCTTTCCAACCAAGAAATGCCAAAGCAGAGGAGGGAAGAAATTTTAAACGAACCAATAAAAAGATGAACGCCTCCAAGTTCATAACGGGGTGCCTGCAGGAGAAGCAGGTGCCGTCTGCCTAGAGGTAAAGGACGGAGGCTGACGGAGGTTTCCTGGAGCCAGGGCTGCCGCACCAGCCGGGCAGCCAGCCGTGAGCACCGGAGTAGGGGCCACCGCACGGCCTCCCCCTGCTCTGACCACCGCCACCTCCAAATATCACACAGAACGACGACTCAATGGGCCTCACAGCCCAGAACTACGCAGGGAGCGGCCTTCTGGGGGATGCAGTCCAGCTCGCTCAGGCTGACACAACCCACGGCCTTTAACACCAATGCTGAGATCAAGACGGCCCTGGAGAACACAGAAACACACCTGATCCACGGCCCCACTTCTGGGCCTCTCTCCAAAGGAATGGAAACCAGAATCCTAAAGACAGAGCAATAATAATCAAAACGAGGGCCGGAGGAAACTTCTGGAGGCGACGGATAGGCTTTAGCATAGACTGGTGACGGTTTCATGGTGTATCCTTGTCTCCAAACCCCTCAGCTTGTGTACATTAATTACGGACAGCATCTTGTACGTCAAAGAAGAAGGCGGCACTGGAGATGTGATTTCTACACTCTGAAAACTCAAGTCACGGGGAAAGACAGCCTATACGTGAATTTTCAGGCTGCGCGAAGCGCCAGAGTGAAGCCCATGACCGTGAGTGCACGTACGCAGAAGACAGAAGGAAACTGAAGTTTCAACTCCGTGGAGCCCAGACCGTGCAGAGCTGGTTCCCGGGGCAGAGGGCAGCCTTCCTCTACCACCTTCTCTCGCTCCCGTGCCCCCAGACCAGGCACGTGTGCTCTTCGTATCTGGCCCAACATGGCGGTTTCTGGACTCTTATGAAAAACCACCAACCAAGAGCTGGAGAATCGTACGGAGTTACAGGCCTGGTTCTAGACGCAGCGGAGGGACCTGAAAGGCCAGCTTCCGAAAGCAGCTGGCTCGGAAGCCCTTGTTTCAAGTGAACAAAATTGAGCTTAAGCGTGAAAACTCCATACCGAGGGCCAGTACAGACATATAATGTATATAAACATAGCCCCTCATCCCAGGAGTAAAAGTGTGAGTTTGTTTCCTGTTATGATTCACGGTAGCCCCACGTCTGCGTTTAGAACCTGTGCCGGTGGGCCATCGTGTTGGCGCATTTCACGCTACGTGGTGACCAACCTGTTTGATTTTTCGTTAATCAAAGGCTCTTGACGGGCGCCAAGATTCTAAAAATTGGCTTTTTTCTTTGACTGTAATGAAAGAAAGCTCAGACAGGGACGGTGACCAATGTCCAGATGCATTTTTCACATGAGACAGACATTTCTTAATATGTTTGTTTCCTTCCTTTTGGCGTTAATCCCCTCAGAGTTATTCATTTTACTCATAATAAAAGACCATCAAAGGAGCATTTAGCGCTCAGCATGGTCGCAGCAGGCATTTACTGCTCTGGTCTCTGGAAATGTGGTCTCCAACGCTATGCGCCATGCGTCCGTGCGTGTACAGACCCACATGAATGCATATACTCTGGTTTTGTTCAGGTTAATGCTATAATCTAAGGGAAAAGAAAAAGCACCTGCATAAAATAAAAATCTCAAAGAATATGGGTCAATAGCCATTGACAATAATGCTGGAACAGGTGTGTAGGAAAATCTTTGATCTTGAAGACCCTTTTAAAAGTGTCAGAAACAAAGTACATGCTTAAGTCAAAGAGAAAACCCCACAAGTATTGTTTTCGAAAGCAAGGGGGGTTTTCGGTTTAATGCAAACGTGGCTCTATTGCTGATGTTCATAGGATGCGACTGAAAAGACAAAATCCAAGGGAATTAGCCGCGTGGCGCCCCGGGATGCTGTTTTCTCAGGCAGACCTGCAGGGGAGCCCTGGGCACATTCTAGAAACCCAGCGGGAACGCAGGCGAGGGTCTCCTGCGCTGACCATGGCCACGGCCTCTGCTCCTCCCACGGGAGTTTGAAAGCCAACAGCAGGTCGGCTGAGGGTCAGGGCTTACGGGAGAGGGAGAGGCGTGTGCTGGTGGTCAGGACCCAAAGCGTCCCTGGCTGCAGCGCCTCTGAAAGTGACAGGGCCGAATGACGTGTGGGATGAGCATGGGTCTGGAGCCAGGCGCCCTCAATTGCTTGAAAGATGCTTTTCCTCCTAATTAAGTGTAGGTGTGAGCCTGGTGCTCCAGGGCGGATGCACATTGGGCAGGACTGGTCCACCCATGCCCGCACGGGCGCAGTGTCCACGTGGGTGGGCAGGGCTCTGAAACATCCCTCCTCCAGCACTTTGGTCACTGGACCCCTTCACATTCTTACAAGTTATGCAGGACCCCAAGAAGCCTGTGCTCACGGGGCCATGCAGACCTGTACTGGTCATATCCTGCCATCTGCAGCAACGTGGATGGACCCTGAGGGCGTTACGCTGAGTGAAAAGAGTCAGACAGAGAAAGACAAACACCGCTCTATGTGGAATCAAAACAGAAAACAACAGAAAAAGAGCTCACAGATACGGAGAACAAATTGGCGGTTACCAGAAGCAGGGGTGGCGGGTGGAAGAGTGGGTGAAGGGGGTCAAAAGGCACAAACTCCCAGCGATAAAACCAGCCAGTGCTGGGAGGTAACGCACAGCGTGGGGAACCGTAGTTGTTAACACTGCATCGCACGTTTGCTGGTTGCTGAGACAGTAGGTCTTAAAAGGGCTCAGCGCAGACTGGAGTTCAAGAACCACCAACATCGAGGCTGAAAAGTGACACAAGGAGAAAAGGACACGAACAGGCTTCTAACTTCTCCTAGAGGGTCAAGGAGAGCTTCCGGAGGAGGCTGTGTCCTAACAGGAACCCCGGGAAAATGAGGAGAACCCCACAAGCGGAGGGGAGAGGGGACATGCCAGATGGAGGGAAGCGGGTGTGCAGGAAAGGAGCTCAGATCTCTCGTCTTATCCCATTACCCTCACTGGCCCCTTGGAGTAAACTACCTCATCTGCCCGAGCCTCGGTTTGCTCATCTGTAAAATAGGTTGCCAATCACTACCTCGTTGGTTGTTTGAGTGTTGAATCGTACGGCGTGTGTAGAGCACCGGGCCCAAACCTCTGCCGGCCCTGGGCCCCGACCCACTGAGAGAGATGAGAGGTAGGTCTTTGCAACAGAGTTTGACAGGGTCCCCTCGCCCCCAACTGATTTATTAACATTTCTCTTTGGTGATACAGAACTATGTTTGGAGCCTTGATTCTATCTATCATATATTTGTATGCAAGTAAAAATAAATAAGGTGATAATAAGGTTCTCCCTAAAGAAGCCCTTGACTTAAGTGTCTGTGAATGCCTTCGAACTTGATTGCGAAGTTCAGGGCCTTGAGTGACAACAGCTCTGAAAGAATTCATGTCCCATAGCGGCAGCTCCCCGCATGGACCCAACGCGCAAACTCCTACGCTCTCCATCAGCTGATGCAATTCGGGAGATGGGGTGGGGCCTGGACCCCAGAATATCAGATTCGGAGACCTCCGTGTGGACATGCCAAAACACTGTGAAAACTTGGAAGAGGTCTTTCCTGATCTACAGGCTTTGGTCGAGTGAGCTCTCAAAAATGAGTGTCTCAATGGCCAGCAGTATAAGGCCAGTTACTGTGCCTTCAAGTTAAATGTCAAACGTGTGCGTGGGTGTGCATTGTTAATTTCGAAATAGATTCTGTGCGATGAATGTTCCTATCAGATTGTTCAAGGGGTGAATCCACAACCTGAAATGGATGCCGTATTCCGAAGGCACTGTGGAAACGTCAAGTTTGGCGGGCAGCCAACGTACACCCCAGCGAAAACTGAAGGCGGTCTTCGTCTTCAGAAACAAAGTCTCCACAACCTTAGGTTTTCTAATACAAACTAGTATTTGCTTTAGTCCCAGATTTTTCTGAAGTCTTGCCAGGAGCAGAATTTTCCAGATGCCCTGATATCAGAAGATGCTTGTCTGTTCCTTTCTATGTAGAAATATGGAATCTGTGAGACCAGCACCTCCATCTAGAGAAACTGAAATGACCCTCCCAGCACCCCGACCCTCCAGCTATTTCAAACTATTCACCATTCTCTTCTTAAGGCCCAAGTCAAATGATTCTCCCCTGTGAAGCCATCCACAACCCCCTCATCAGAATTAATCACTCCCTTTCTGTGCTTCCCAAATACTTCACAGCCTTGACCGTTTAAAGGCTTCTTCTACCCTGCAACTGTGAGATTCAGTCATACAGCCACGCCCCTCACCACCCTCTGAGCATCTGTCCACAAACTGTATCTTCCATCCTATTCTCTTATGCTTTTCCTGGGGGGAGGGAGGCTTTGACTTCTTATCTTTGTTTTTCCCAGCCAATAACTCAGGAGTTTACACAAAGTAGGCATTCAAAAAGTATTTATTAAATTGCATTAAATGACTTTTTTTTGAAGTTCAAGTAACGGAATGTGGCAGAGCAGCATTTGAACCCAGATCTGCTGGTTCAGTATGTAGCTCACCAATGCTTCCTGTGCCAAATGTCCCCTCCGTTCTTATAGCTCCATGTTTAGCAGCTGTAAACTCTCCCGTAGGTAACTTTCAATCAAATCAGGTCTCTCTGGTCTGTTTACATAGAGGTATGAAGCAGCAAAGTGCAGAAGAAGGGTGGCCCCAGACACCTTCCACAGAGGTGTCCATAAGCACTGAACCTTCCCCCCACCACACACAATATTACATGTCCACTCCCAGTTGGCCCCATGGGCCTCTTACCAACAGGTACCGTAAGACGCCATCAGACACCAATGGATACCAATGGGTACCAACGGAGACCACTGCCATATTTACGCCCAAGGCCATGCCGCTGTCCCAAGCAAAAAGCTACTCCAAAAGCGGCAGCCCAGACTGCCTTTGAAAGATAAGATTCCCGGCTCCTCTGCAGGATGTAGTAATCGTTCAGGACAGGCCACCACCTAAATCACCAACATCACATCGGCCTTCGTTGCAGAGGCGGCTAGCAGGACTGCTGTCCCATGGAGAAAGCAAGTCCAGACGGGGCCTTCCCGTCCACTGGAATGTCACTATTAGAAGCAGTCACCTTTCCTAACTGCTGTGTCGTGATTTTCAGCAAGGACACCACACTTGGGGATCACCTGTACTGACCCCGCTCTATTGTGAAGTAATCCCCAGCAACAAGCCTGCAGGCTCAGGGAGGGGAGCTGGACAAAACCAAAGGCCCACAAAACCCAGAGAGGCTCAGGCTGCTGTAGCGCCACATTCCCTGAGGAGTCTTGTGAAAACACTCAGAAGCTTAGCAGGGCACTTAGTGTGTAAAAGGTCCGTCTCCCAGCCCGCGTCTGCATTAAGAAAAGCATTCGACGTCTTGGGATTACAAGAGCGACGGTCGCAGCAAAGCCAGGAGGCTGACCTCGCTCTCGCGGGCTCAGCAACTAGTTTAGATTTAGGTGCCGATTTCTACATAAGCCCTGAACCTCCCTTTAGCAAACAAAAGCTAGAGAAAAATTTGGGGCCTCCCTGGACTGGAGAAGACCATCAGAGGGGGCGGGGGAGGGGCAGCAGCAATGCAAGCTGGTAAGGAGGGTCCACACTTCACTCCCCACCAGATCCACCAACTCCTTTCACACAAAAAGGAAAACTCGCAGCTTTTGCACACAATCCCTTTGGCCACTTTAGAGAGACTCCTTTTCTTACGTTCCTGCTCTGGGTTTGGCTGGGAAGTACGTCTTGAAAGCAAAAAGCGAACTGAAGAAACAGTTGAAGGAGACACTCTGATGGACATCAGAGCTGCTTGGGGGCTGTCAAGGTGCGGAAGAGCGACTGAGGAAAGCCTTCTGTACGTGGGCGCCTGCCCTAAAACAAGTGCTGCAGTCACCACACAGGTTTAGGGAGTATTGAAACCCTACAGGGAAGCTGCTGTGGGCTAAGTCAGCCCGCTGTTAAATGTCTGTGATAATTAGCAAGAGCGTGAATTGTTCCTTGCTGCTTCTTGGCCAAAGACGCCAAGAACAAACAAACCTATTGCTGGTAAAATTGGGGTTTTAGTATGTATTTTCCTCTATAACTCACCTATTACATGTTTCATGCTCTTAAATTAAGGAGAATTTCTAGGACAGCACATTTAAGACGAACACAACAGCAACGAAAGTAACAAAACAAATGTGTTTCTGTATACCCGTGCCAAACAGAGATTCATTTCCAGGTTGGGGAGTTGAGGTGAGCTGCCTGCCAGGGATGTTGGCTCCACAACCTCCACAAGACATGGTGTTTTTTTGTTTTTGTTTTGTTTTGTTTTGTTTTGAATGTATAGTTTTAATCGAGTGAGACTTCATTCAACTTCTTTCAGTTCCAATTATTAATAGCAATGATGTTGTCTACCAAATGAGGATTGGAGAAGACAGTGTAACTGCATTTCAGACACTCAGAGCAGTGACTCATCAGCAATTGCTAACCCCTTATTGGGGAGACATGGTGTTTTGCTACAACCGTGCAAGAGGGGGGCAGGCACAGGCCCCGCTGAGCAACGGTGTGTGATGACAGTGTGGCAATGGCTTCCCACGCCGCACTCATGAGCAAAGCCGTTGACAAGCGAAGCTCCGATGTGTGACGTCTGGTTGGAGGGTTCCCTGGCTGGGATTTCCTCTGGGTTTTCTGAACCCCAGACCCCTCCCCATGGGGTCCGTGGGTCGGCAGCCCCGGCCCTGCTTCCCGTTGGCTGTGGCTGGGCCGCGGCTTCCATCTCAGGTAAACGACTTTCTTACACCCGACACATGCACAGCCCTGGACTCTGCTCTTCCCGGCACCTCTGCTGAGATGGTGCCTCAACTGCGTTCCTTCTTTTATTTTAAATTGGAATATAGTTGATTTACAGGGCTGTGTTAGTTTCAGGTGTACAGCACAGTGATTCAGTTATATATGTGTATATATATATATATACACACACACACACACACACACACGTATGTATATTCTTTTTCAGATTCTTCTCCATTATAGGTTATTACAAGATATTGAATATAGTTCCCTGTGCTGTACAGTAGGTCCTTGTTTTTTCTCTCTTTTATATATAAAAGTTTGTATCCGCTAATCCCAAACTCCTCATTCATCCCTCCCGCCCACAACAGCCCTTTTCCCTTTGGGAAACATAAGTCTGTTCTCTACGTCTGTGAGTCTGTTTTGGTTCTGTAGATCAGTTCATTTGTGTCACAGTTTAGATTCCTCCTGTAAGCGATATCCCACAGCATTGGTCTTTCTCTTTCTGACTTACTTCATTTCGTATGATCATCTCTAGGTCCATAGTTCCCCCTGTTATAGCTTCCCTCCCCCAGCCCCTGGCACAGACCTCCTGGGGCCGGGGTGAGCCTCAGCCAGAACAGGCCTGCCGGCTCCCAGCCGGCTCTCCACCCCGAACCCACCAGCCCCGGAAGCCAGTACGGTCCCGGTTCCTGGATTCCTCCTCGGCTCGAGGAAATGTCTTTGCCATCCAACAACTGCCTGAGACATTTCAGAGATGCTCGGCCTCCAAGTGTCTCTGTGGAACCAATATCTCTCCCGTGGGGGTAACTAGGCCCTCTTAAGAGCCCTAAAATCCTGGCCACGTTTGAATTTGCAATACACAGCTGACACCTCCACTCTGCGATTCTCTGTAGCGTTTTTCAAGACCTTTCAACATTTTCAAATGAAAATTTACGAAAACTAGGAATGAATCTCCTGTCAGATGGGAGGAATAGTAGCACAGGTATGTTTTCATTTTCATTTGAGGGAAGCTCTGGGCAGCCAGCTAGAGTGACACACAAGACCTCAGACCCAAACCTTCCAATCACCCCTTCAAAGCCGCCTTCCCAATGTCCTAACGCTCATAAAAAACACTCAAGAGCTAAGTTCTCCTGAATTTAAAGAGAATAAAGGACACAGTAAACTTTACAGAAGCTGCCTACTTGCTCTCCATGAAGACAACGTTCAGTAAATCTTATCCCAGTACTGACAGAAGTAAGAACTTAGATCTTTAAAAATTATCGTGCGGGTTGATTTTCCTGGTCATGTGAACTTACAGTGACCAAGTTCTGTTTCTATGGCGATGAACTGTTGACAAAGTGCTAGTGGGAAGGACAGCCCCCCAGGCCCCCGTGAGCGGACCCCGAGCTGGGCAAGGAGCCTGCCGGTGCCTTTTGAAAACGTGCTGGCAGATCTGAAGCCAGATTCCACTTTAAAAAAGGAAGACCCCCGCCCTACTCAAAATTCCTCAGATTTCATTTTCTAACACAAGATGACCCAGTTTCTCTTTTGCCTCTCAAGAACCTTCACGGTGACCACAGACAGAACAGTCACTCTTGTTCTCCACAACCGTACAATTGACGCTGTTGGCGCAGGTTGGCCTAGCCCGGGGCCCACATCACCGTCAATCCCGCCCCCAGACCGCCTCAGTTAAACCCTCTCCCTCCTCCACGGCGGTCTCCACCTGCCCACATCCCCTCCGTCCCAGCTCCGGTCTCGCTTCCCTCCTTACGCATCCTCCCTCTTACAGCTGTCATGAAACTTCTCCAGTAAAATAAACGACAGTCATGTGCTGGCTATTCCGCCAGCACCTGTCACCTGGCAGGCACCCGGCGATGGTGAAGGGGATGCCGGTCCTGCCTGCTGGTGCTCACGGCCTTGGGAGGGCAAAGACCCCAGGCACGTGGTCCCCTAAACCTACGTGATGAGAAGTGTGATCACGAGAATGTGGCAGGGAGCGGTTACCTGTACAGATGTCCCCAACTTACGCTGGTTTGTCTTAGGATTTTTCAACTTTACAATGGAGTGAAAGCGATGTGCACTCAGTAGAAACTGTACTTGGACTTGTGAATCTCCGTCTTCTCCCAGGCGGTGACTCACAGTCCAATAATCGCTCGTGATGCTGGGCAGGGTCGGCAAAAGTCGGCTCCCAGTCAGCCCCGCGATCACGGGGAACCACCGATACACAGACAGCCATGCTGTGTTTCCTTCAGTGCAGGACCCGGTAAATGACACGAGCTATTCGACACTTTAATATAACGTGGGCTTTGTGTTAGAGGATTTTGCCCACTATCGGCTAATGTCAGTGCTCTGAGCATATCTAAGGTGGTCTGGGCTAAGCTGTGATGTGCTGTAGGTTAGCCGTATCATATGCATTTTTGACGTTATTTTCAACTCTCCATGGGTTCGTCGGGATGTAACCCCAAGGGCGGAAGGAAGACCTGTATGGGGGCGGGGAGAGCCCAGCCAGGCCAGGCCTGCGGGAGGGGCTTCTGCTGGCCACAGGAGGGTGTAGGATGGAGGCAGATGTGTGTGTTGGAGGGGTGGGGTGAGGGGGGGTTAACAGAGCCAAGCAGGGGAAAGGGCACGTGGAAAAGTTCTGGCGCAAGAAGTCAAAAACATTTTTCGGGGCTTCCCCGGTGGCACAGTGGTTGAGGGTCCGCCTGCCGATGCAGGGGACGCGGGTTCGTGCCCCGGTCCGGGAAGATCCCACATGCCGTGGAGCGGCTGGGCCTCTGAGCCATGGCCGCTGAGCCTGCGCGTCCGGAGCCTGTGCTCCGCACCGGGAGAGGCCACAACTGTGAGAGGCCCGCGTACCACAAAAAAAAAAAAAAAAAAAAAAAACATTTTTCGAGAAACTGAGATGAGAAATACGGCCAACGGGGCAGAGTCCAAGGATGCGGAGGCCTTCGAGACGAGACTGAGGGAGTAATGGCTGCCCTGGACGAGCATTAAGTCGACAGGAAGCCAAGGAAGGGTTCTGAAGTTCTCCCTCTGGACCACAGGCGGGGGAGTGATTACAGGGCACACGACCATGAGGGGGATGTCGTGGTGTGAAGCAGTCAAGGTCAGAGGAAGGAGGAAGCACCCGTCTCTGGGCAGGTCAATGGCACCTGGAGGCTGATTCCCTTGGTTGGGGGGAGGGGGAGGGGAAGGGAGGGACGGTGTCCAGGGCGAGTCCCAGGCCTCTGTCTGGAGCACGCAGGGTAGACAGAGGGTGGCTTGAAGCCCTGGAGAAAGGATGGTGAGGGCAAGGGCATTGTGAGCTCTGCTCCAAACGTGCTGAGTGTGCTGTGACCGGGAACCACGCCAGAGCTGGGGTGCGGGCAGCTGGGTGGTCCAGAGCACAGTCTACCCATCAAAGCTGGGGACAAGCCTCGAGAGTCTCACGGTGACGGGTAAGTGACGCGATGCCCGCCGAAGGGTCCGTCCCTTTCCTGCTCGCTGTGACCCCGGGAGCCCCCGTGCTGTGCGCCACCCGGGGTGATGCTCTGCGGCTGTTTCGCATGGGCGTCCGGGAAGGATGTGGGGCTTGGGGAACACTACCCAGTCATGGCTTCCCTGTCTTGTTCAGGGCAGCACGCCCCGTCCTGGGGTGGCGGAGGGGCTCGGACAGGCTCCGGAGCTGCTTGGGATCAGCTCCACCTGACAATCAGTTATCCTGAGACGCGGTGGAAGCGCCTGCCCGTCAAAGAGTGAGAGCAACTGAACAGTGTGTCTGTTCTGAACTCCTCACGCAAATGACCTGATTCGGTCCTTACACGATACCACGAGGTGGGTCTCCCACCGCAGCGGTCGGGGCGACACACGCCATCGCGCGGCTTTCCCTCTGCGCTGTGGGAGCTGACCGTGACCTGTGCTGTGCGGTGTGTGCCCCCGCGGCCTGGTCGCTCCTGCATCACCACAAGGGGCCGGGCCCGGCCAGCAGGAGTGAGGGCGCAGTTAGGCAGCGGGCGGCGGCCGTCTCACTTTCCTCTCCTCCTGCTGGCCTCTTCTCACCAGCTCGAGGCGCCGAGCTCTTCCCTTTCTTCTTTCATCAGAGTCGGTGCCGAGAGCCCTCATTTTCACTACCACGTACATGACGGACACAACTTTAAACTCTTCTCTAAACAGACGAGGATAAGCTCCCAGCTGTTTCAGGCAGCGGCCCTAATCTCTTACCTCGTTATCTTTATTTCAAAACCTTCCCCTTTGTTCATTTTTTTTTTGTGACAGCCTCACGGGCTTCCCAGACTCCAGCCTCCAAGCTTGGGGACACGTTTGTCTCTCCATTAGTCTGTGACTATATGGTCAACAACTTACATCAATTCTTTGAGATTTAAGAGTCCGGCCAGGCCCATCTACCATGGTGGCTGTGGCCACAGGAAGCCACGGGACCCCTGAACTGTGGCTCACCCGAGCTGGGGTGTGCTGCACGCCTAGATCCCAAACACTTACACGGATAGAACGGTGTACGATAATCATAATGTCCATGACGACTGCACATTGAAATGATGTTTTAGCTAATATGTTGGGCTGGATAGAATATATTATTAAAATAATTCCACTTCTTAGGTTCATGGTGGCTACTACTGATTTATAGCCACGTGTGGCTCTCGTCACGTTCCCGTGGACCACGCCCACCCACGTCATCTGGTGGAGGACAGGGTGGCCGGGGAGCCACATGCGGAAGCGTGATGGCAGCTGTGGGCCGCAGGGCTCTCTGCGGAAAAGCTGCCTGTCTGGACTCAGGGGAGATGCCATCTGTTTTGGGGGCACAGCTGTGGCCACGTGGAGGGGTCTGGCGTTCACAGAGGGTCCGCTGAGATCAATCTCACTGGGGAGTGGCAGCTTCTGAACATCTTGAGTAAACGAGGAAAGAAAAGAATGAATTTTCGTATATTTTTACAAGACACATGGGGCAGGGAATTTATGTGGCCCTGTCCAAAGTTTCCCAAGTGCAAACGTTCACATCTGCTCCTTTGTAAACCCAGAGGCGGCATCCCACCCCCACCCAGCAGCCGGAGGGAGCTGGACAGGAGGGGTAGCCCGCCGCCACCGGGCGCTCCGTGGCAGAGCCCAGCCCCGCCCACGTCACCAGGGCCCCAGGGCACCCGAGATGTCAGCTCAGCTCTGCTCTGCGGAACCCAGAACACGGGAGAAGGAGGCTGACCGTCAGTGGCCCAGGAGACACTGCTGAGGGAAGGTTTGGGCAGTTTGACCGGCTGAGGGCGCGAGGACATTGTTGTTCTGTATATAATTTATTTGATGCTGTGTAGCTTTCAGCCTACAGCACTTGCACTTCTTTTCGAAGGTGTAACCCTAAATCTCGATGCTGTTGTAAACGCTGTTATTTTTTATTTCAACTTCCAGCTGTTCAGCGCTAGCATACACAAATACAACTGTTTGTGTTCTGACCTTTGTAAATTTATTAGTTCTGGTAATTTTTTGTAGATTCTTTTGTTTTTTGCTACACAGATGATCATGTCATATGTGACTGAACAGTTTTATGTCTTCCATCCTGGTACGTGTGAATTTTATTAACTTTTGTTTATTTATTCCACAGGTTACAATCTCCGGTACAATGTTGGGTGGGACCTGTGGGAAAGCACACCAGCCCTCGTCCCAATCTACGAGAAAAAGCATCCAACCTTTCACCGTGGGTGTGGCGTCAGCTGTCGAGTCTCCACAGATGCCCTTTATCAGATCGAGGCAGAGCTGTCTATTCACTGTGCTGAGATTTTTTTTTTAAATCATGAATGGGTCTTGAATGTTGTCAAAACTTTTTCTGCATCTCCTGAGGTAAGCATATGGATTTTCTTTTTTAGTGATGCATGTCACATGTTGAGATACAGAAATTCTTTTTTTTTGTTTTGTTTTTTTGGCGGTACACGGGCCTCACTGCTGTGGCCTCTCCCGTTGCGGAGCACAGGCTCCAGATGCGCAGGCTTAGCAGCCACGGCTCACGGGCCCAGCCGCTCCGCGGCATGTGGGATCCTCCTGGACCGGGGCACGAACCCATGTCCCCTGCATCGGCAGGCGGACCCTTAACCACTGTGCCACCAGGGAAGCCCCTTTCTTTTTTTCAGAAATTCTTAATTTTTGTCACACCAGATATTTATTTCATGAGTAGATGAAAAGTATTTCTCACCATGATCGTATTGTAAGTATCACAGGATATGATGGTGTAATATTAGGTTATGTACCCAAAGGGCAAGCTTTAATAAGCATTCCTGGTTTCGATTTTTTAAAAAGAACATTTTTTAAATTTTAATATTTGAAACTTTAATAGTAACTACTTAATAAGAAAATAACAAAGTTGCCCTCATTAAAACAGGGGCCTAACAAGTCGTCCCTTCTCACCATTAATATGTTAACACTTTTTGGAAGTTCTGTTAAAATCAGTAAAATAAAGCATGGAGACCCCTGCAGAAAAATGAGTGAAGGTCAGGAACAAGAGATTCCCAGGAGAGAGACTAGCGGCCAGAAAACAGGAAGCACATTCAATTTTGCTAATCAGAAAATAAATTCAATGGAAGATAGTAATGTGATAGCATTCTCTGCCAATTAAACAGTGAAATTTTAAAATAATACTCAATCATGCCAATGAAGTGAGGAAATTGGCACTCTTCATGGTACAAATTTTGGGGAAAGATTTTTGCTGAGAGAAATTAAAGAAATGCTACATCAACAAACAGAGATAAATTGGAGTTCATCAAAAGTTAACAATGTGCTCTTTGAAAGACTATTAAGGAAATGAAAGGGAAGCCACCGATGGGGAGAGAATATTTGCAAAACAAGTATCTGTGAAGAGCTTGAGCCAGACTCTATAAGAAACTCACGATTCAGTAATGAAACAACAATCTCATTTTTAAAAGACGGGGCAAAAGATGTGAGCAGACACTTGGCTGCAGAAGATGTACAGACAGCAAATAAGCCCATGAAGAAGCGCTCTGCACCGTTTTTCATTAGGAAAACGCAACTAGAACCCCCATGAGACAGCAGCACACGCGTGCTAGAGTGACTGGGACTCTCGCAAATGCAGGAAGGTGGAACTTTCACCATTTCTGGAGGGAGTGCAAGCGGCACCGCTACTCTGGAAGACAGGTGGACATTTTCTTATAGAGTTAAACATAAACTTACCATACAATCCCATGCCAGGTATCTCCCCAAGAGAAATGAAAGCATACCTTCACGCAAAGACCCATGCCTGAATGTCTCTACTAGCCTAACTCACAGCAGCCCCAAAGTGAATGGATGAACTGCTGAATGGATAAATGAATTATATATGATACAACAGAATACTACTCAGAAATTAAGGGACACACAGGGGCATATATCTGGAGAAAACCATAATTTGAAAATATACATGCGCCCCATATTCATAGTAGCACTACTTACAACAGCCAGGACATGGAAGCAACCTAAATGTCCACTGACAGATGAACAGATAAAGAAGATATGGTGTGTAGACACAATGGAATACTACTCAGCCATAAAAAAGAACGAAATCATGCCATTTGCAGCAACATGGATGGACCTAGAGATGACCATACGAAGTGAAGTAAGCCAGACAGAGAAAGGCAAATGCCATATAATCTCGCTTATGTGTGGAATCTTAAAACAATGATACAAGTGAACTTATTTACAAAACAGAAATAAGACTCACATAGAAAACAAACTTATGGTTATCAAAGGGGGAAGGAGGGGAGGGATAAATTAGGAGTTTGCAATTAACATACAGTCACTACTATATATAAAATAAATAACCAACAAGGACCTACTGGATAGCACAGGTAAATATACTCAATATTTTGTGATAACCTGTAAGGGAAAAGAATCTGAGAAAGAATCATATATATATGTAAAACTGAATCACTTTGCTGTACACTTGAAACGAACACAACATTGTAAATGAACTATACCTCAATTTTTAAAAAGCCTACATAGTGTAAGATGCTATTAATAGAACATTTTAGAGGAGATAAACTAGAGGGACGGAGATCAGATCCATGGTCCCAGGGTCTTGGGAGAGGAAAAGGGAATTTATTGCAAAAGGCACGAGGAAATTTGGGAGGTGATGGAAGGGTTTTCTGTACTTGTTGTGGTCATTGTGATTACACGACTGTATACATCTGTCAAAACTCACCTAACTGTACATTTAACGGGTAAATTTTACTGTCTAAGTTATATCACAATAAACAATGGCCAAGGAAAAAGGAGACCAAAACTCCAAATATAACCCCAAATAGACCAAAAGCACTTCCTGTACGTTCTTAAAGTTGTGCCGCCAGATATCTACTCCATTGGACCATGGCTTTAGGTCTCCTGGGTCCTTATTAAATGCAAACACCTCTACAGTGGGGGAAGGGGTAAAATGTTCTCCATCTCTAACGCAGGCTGGCCTCTCAGCTGCCCAAGAATCTCAGGCTGAGTGAAACATCATTTAAAAACGGTTCCAAACGTCCTATTTCCTGTAGAGCGTATAGGCCCTTTCAGAAAACAGCTTCTGAAGAAGAACAGTTTAACTAATGACACGTCGTGGGACGGGAAGGGAGAAGAGTTTGGGAGGTGTGGGACTGAAATATGGTCAATGTCTACTAAAATCATAAATGAATTAAAATTAAAATCTGAATTAAAATATGGTAGGCACATACCAAGACCCACATAAAAATCTATTTAAAAATCAATAAATATCTTAACAATAAAGCTCCCACTTGCCCTATCGCTCAAACCTGCCATTTCTTATTGCAAAAGCATCTGGGAAGCTAATTTTATCTTAACCCGTCACTGTTCTACTTGACCAGTGGGCCAAACGTATGAGAATGATGTGTTTTTACAAATCACATGAAAAAGTAGTGTTCTCTTTATATGGTCTTCCAAACTCTTTAAGAGTCATCGTTTTTTTGGACATTACCATAACCCACCAGACAATTTTTAGTTCTCATTTCACAAATGAAGAAACAATCTCAGAAAAAAATAAGTTAACGTGCTCAGAATAACTAGTTAGGGGCAAAGGCAAAACCGAGTTTCCCTCACGCTTTTCATCACCCGACACCGGCATCCTGGGAACTGGAGCTAGACGCCGGCTGTCCATCGGGCCACCCACTGGACCTCTTCCCCTCCTCTCACCTGTCACCACGTGTGCTCTGTCCTGGCTCAGGAGATGGCAAGAGGAAGCTCAGACCCATCTGGAGGTGCTTTCTCATTTTCCCACTCCACCCGGGGCAGAGAGTGCCAGTGGGTGAAAGTGGTACACGCGGGGAACATTCCAGCTGGAATTTCATACCCACCCAGATCCCTGGCTGGTCTCCCAGAATTGGGGCATGGAGGTACCTCCAAGTTCCCCATAAACATCTGAACTCCAGGGGCTTTCTGGAGGCTAACCTGAACGGGAGGTGTCTACCTGCCCACTGCAGCCTTCTCTGGGCGTCCATCTCTTTATTTGCAAGCCCAGAAGAGACACAACTATTCTCAGGCTTTGTGCAAAGGCAGCACAGGCCCAGTCAGCTCAGCCGGCTGGAGTGCTGAAGAGACAAGGCAAGCTTTGTGTGGACCACCCATCCTGACCCTTGGGTTGATCCTATCCAGTCAGTACACCTGGCCTGCTGAGGGTGGGCGTGTGGGCCGCTGGCCCAGCGCACGTGAATCTCTCAGGGGAACTGACTCCGGACGGGATGAGTTAGGAGGGCCTGTCTCCATAACGAGATGCTTCCCCAAAACACACACACGGCGAATTGCTCATGAGGTTCAGGTAAGAGGCAGACTTCGTGTTAGAAGGAAAACGTGAAAGGCATCCCTTTTTTTCTCTTCTCTTTCACAGATTTTTGGAAAGATAATCCAAGAAACTGTGCTCTGGGCAGATCATGCCGTTCCGAAAGGGACACCGTCAAAACACCGCTAGACGTGACACAAACGGTGTGAACCCCGACTTGGCTACAGGGGGCGCTCCTGGAAAACATCCACGAGAGAAAGGAAAATGTCGCCGGCTTCCCGTGGGCCAAGGTCCATCCCAGGAAGCAGCCTTGGGGTTTCACTCATGCGTCCTTGTCACTGTAGTTGCTGTAGCCCAATGAGTCTAGACAACTGAAACAAGCCCAGGAGAGCATTTCATCTGAGTCACAAGAAAAAGTCTGAAAGTGTAGCTGTGGCTGAAAAGTAGACGTTCTCAGCATGAAGGACGTCTTCACTCAAGGATGCAAAACCATCCGGAGCATGGGTTCTCAAATTTAGCCACACACGGGAATTACCTGAGGGGTTTCCAAAGCACGGACCCCAGGGCCCCACCACCAGGACTCTGCTTTGATGTTGTGGCGGGCCGTGGGCACGGGGTGTCTGCAGTCTCTCTGGGCGGTCTGAGTGCACAGCAAACTCTGGCACCCGCGGAGCAGCACACACCAGAACCGTCCAGCCACTGCCACGTGGAGGGTTCTTCAGGAGGCGGAAGTCAGGGCAAAGCCCAGAACAGGCACGACCAGGCAGAGGCTGGGGTGCAGTCTGGCCGCCATCTCCTCAGAACCCAGAAACGTGGCCACAGGGTCCCTCCTGACTTCTGAGAAAGGCGTGCGGTGCTGAGCCAGTGCCCCCAGAAGGACCTGGCTCAGCTCCATACACGGCCAGGACCGCCACTCAGACACACACTCAGACGCACTCGTGTGCACAAACACACCCGCACGCACACACAGGCACACTCATTCTCTCTCTCTCTCTCTCTCACATACATATACACACACCTCTTAAACACACACATCAGCCCCTTGGAAGATGCCTTCTCTCCTTCTGGGGTCCCACGTCCATCCTGGGAAGGTTAGACTGAGCAGGTAGCCTGAGGTGTCCGGGGTCCTGGAGGTCGTGCAGGGATGCCGTCTCGGAGCAGCCGGCCTGGGACCCAGTTCCTCTCTCTCAGGGACGACTAGACTTGTACCCAATAGGCCATGTGGCTCTAACTACCCTCAGACAAACTGAAACAAAGGCCATCAGCCATGAAGAGGTGTGCTCACTCCATTTTAGTTCTACATAGACTTTCCTAAGTGGATTCCCAGGAAAAGTGTCATGAGAAGCAAATCATCACAAGGACCCCCTGCCAGCAGCCGACCTTCTCATCGACCTGCCCCAGAGGACTCTGGGATGACGCCCTCCTCCTTTCAGCCTGGTCTCCTCGGGCCAGAGCCCCCTAACCCGGCCCCTCTCCCTCCATCGTCGCCCAGTCACGCGACTCAGAAGAGGCACCTTCACCCCGGGTGTATGTCCCCCCACACACGATGAGGCCAAGGGCAACGAGGCTCAGAGCCTGTTACTTCGGCTCCCGCTCATGGGCCTCCAGGAGCCTGGCCTGGAGCAGACATTCGCTCAGTACGCATGGGAAGTGTGAACGCGTGAACTTGCAGGTTTTCCGTGTGAGGCTCACCACCCCTGGTGCCACCGGCCCCTGGAGGTGTCGAGCTTCTTCTCTACCCGACCTCAGCAACAGCAGGACTTGAAGACAGTGGACGCCTCTTCTTTCCCTCTTCCACTCTAGGTGGTGGCCGCAGAATTGGCTCTGGTCTCACCTCCCTGATGCGAGTCCCATGTCAGGAGAAGCTTCCAGGAGGTCAGCGGGCGGAGCCGGGCTCCGTCACCCTCGGGACCTGATGCGGAGGGGAGGGGCCGCGTGGTCCAGGCCAGAAAGTTCCCAGCGGGGGGAGCTCTGCTTTCATCCCAGACTCAGCTGAACCCTGCAGCAGGGGAGCGTTTGTTGGGGGCTTTGCTCCAGCTCAAGAGTGGGCGAGCCTTGGAGAACCACTGGAATCAGCTTGGGCCACACCGGGCTCGCCGCCTCAAAGGGTGCTGCCCGGAGCTGCATTAATTAACGTGTGCAAAGTGCTCTGGGCTCCGGGGATGAAAGGGCGCTCGAAAAGTGCAACGCATTATTATTATTATGAAAATGTATTGGCAGCCGCCGGGCCAGATGCTGCATGCAGATAGAGCCCGATAAAAGATGGGCCGCGAAAGAAGAAAAAGTTCATAAGGATGTTTCGGGCCTGCTGCTAACGGTGTCCCTGAAATTACTTCTCTCTTCTGTAACGATGAACTCGAAAAGAGATAGGATCTTAACTGCTTGCAGACCGAAGGGTATTTCCATGGCGGGCGTTCTGAGGACCCAGAGGCGGGTACAAAACAACACAACCAACCTTGCCCGGCACAAGGCGCCATCACCCATCTCTGAGCTGCTGTGGGATTGAGCTGGTGTTTCCAGAGGATTAAAGCACAGTTAATGGGTTACCTGGGTCTCCATATAGTAAACTGTGTTTAAAGGTGATCTGAGAAAGTAGGCAATGAATGAAGAGTTAAAACCATGCGTAGCAGGCGGAGGAAAGCAAACCCCTGAGCACGCGGTCCCAGGCCTGGGTCCCGCGCGGCCAGCTGCAGACACAAATGCCGCAGAGCGAGTCTGAACACGCACGTCTTGATTAAATCTTTTTTAAAACACAGAAGTTAACTGTCTCCTGAAACATTGCGGGTGTTAAAACGTGCCACAGCTGACGGAAAGTAATTTTTGAAAGTCCTGGCACACAATGACACTGGGTAACGTGTAACTGTTCCGGCTCCAGGAAGGAAACAAAAAAACCATGCAGCGATCCAAACGCCTTCTTCTTTGCACACAGTGAAGCTGCTGGAGGCTGCAAGTTCTGAGGAACTATCCTGCCGATCTGACCCCAGATGGGCTCAGAGAGCTAAGGTCCCTCAGCTGAGGCCACACATCCAGTACCCGGTGAGCCTGGGGTGGGGGGAGGGATGCCCCAAACCAAAGGTTCAGGAAAGACTCCTTTGCTCTGTTTAAAGTTTTATTGGAGTAGAGCTGATTTACAATGTTGTGTTGGTTTCGGGTGTACAGCAAAATGATGCGGTTATATATACATATATTCATTCTTTTTCAGAGTCTTTTCTCATGAAGGTTATCACAGAACGCTGAGCTTCCTGTGTATGCAGGAGGCCCTTGATGGTTGTCTATCTTATATATAGTAGGGTCTGTATGTTCATCCCAAGCTCCTGAGTTCTCTCTCCCCCACCACCTTTCCCCTTTGGTAACCGTAAGTGTGTCTTCTATGTCTGTAAGTCTGTTTCTGTTTTGTAAATAACTTCATTTGTGTCATTGTTTTAAAAATTAGATTCCACATATGACTGATATCCTGTGATATCAAAGGGTGTTCCAGTGGCAAGGAGTCCGTGGGCCGTCTGAGCGCCATTCGCAGTAACCGTGGCGCAGGGCTGTCAGAGTGCCTGCCCACGCCCTTCACTTGACCTTGACTAACCCTGGACAGAAGGGGTAGGTCGGAATTTTACCCAGCAGGATGAAGGCTCCAGGTGAGCGGCAGGGATGGAAGCAGCCTCGGCGTCTCCTGGCACCCAGTCCGTGCCGGTCAGTCACGGTGTCTAGTTTCGTCATCGCTCTTGTCCTCTAACCTTCCGTCATCCATCCTCATCCTGGTGGCTCCATCTAAGATGGTCACTTCTTCCCTCCTAAGCTGTCACTTACTTGTGGCAAGAATGGGACTCATGTTCTCTGGGGTCCTCTGTGGTGATGAGCGGTCATCGCTTTCGTATCCAGCTCTGCAAGGATTTCCGACTTGCTCCACGTATGCCTGAAAACGCGAGAGGGTGCAGGTCTCCGGACTGAGGTGTACAACCCTCTGAAGTGAAACATGAAAGGGGAATTTGGGGGGAAAATGAAATGCAAGTGAAATGAAGTCATCTGTGAATATTCACAAATGGACGTGGAGGTCAGAAAGGGACCTTCAGGCCAGCTGGTAAGCCCTCCCTCGTGTGTAGAAGTGGAGTTGGACCCCAGGCGGACGGTGATGCGTTTGACCAGTGGTGGAGGTGGGACCAGGACCAGGTGTCTGGACATGGAGCCCACTGTCCTCAGGAGGCAACAAGGGTCTAAATCGTGTCCCAGTGGAAACACCAACATTTAGAGAAGTGAACGTTGAAATAGAATCTCAGTGTTGTCTCTTACTAATAAGAATGCTAACATTTCATGCTTTTTCCCTAATTATAGTATCTTGAGAAACTTTGGTAAAGGAAACTGAACCAAATCTTTGAGATCCAAATGGTGTTCTTAGCTCTGTCATCAGTTCCTAATTTTGGGACAGTGTGACCATTAAAACCAACGACCAAGTCTCAAGAACAAGGTCAGGTACGTGTTATGAACGTTGTAAGGAACACTTCATTTCAGAGAATGGATGGGAACTCCCAAATCTGTCAGAAGGAGAATTTTTGTATTAAAGGTCATACTTCTCAAGTGGAACTTTGTAATAGAAGGAGAGATGGGATCATCACATGTCACTATACACGTGTATGTATTTTGCCTCCAGACAATCACAAAGATGATGGCGGTAATGATCACATCACAGATGTACAGCCCTTTGAATCACCTATTTAAAAGACATGACAATTCAAACTACGAGACACTTCGGGAGTCTGGTAGCCTCACTCCCCTGACTTTGTTTTCCTTCAACATTGTTCTGGTTGTTCCGGTCTTTCACCCCTCCACACAAACTTGAGAATCAGTTTGTTGACACCCAAAAAAAACAACAGGCTGGGATTTCAATTGGGATTGTTGAGTCTGTAGACTAAGTTGGGAAGAACTGACCCCTTAACAATACCACATCTTGCTGATTTTCTGTTTCTTAATATTAAAAGGATCACTATAATTCAATCAAGTCTGAAATGTTCCTTGGGCAGTAAAAGGGGCATGTAAATCTGATGAGAAGAAAACCCAACAAGTCCAAAATCTCAGCTGAGAACACAGAAAATCTGGCTATACGTAAACATTTTAACTGACAAACTTACGTCATCTAGGACAAGAGCTTTATAAATCCTGAAGTCCATGCTAAATTCCTAAATGTATACTGATTTATATCTAAAGTAATGTATTATTATTATTTAATATTAACATTAAATTAATTTTAACTGTCAGATTAAAATAATTTAATAATTAATGGTTCTTTAATATTATTAATAATTAGTGAATAATTAAACTCAGTTTAACATATTATATTAGTTCACTTAATAAATTCCTAAATTTATGCCAATTTCTTTTAAATATGCTAAAATATAATTCCCATCCTGTGTTACCTGCGTTACTTTGGGTATGTTCATCTTTTCTATGTTTTACGTCCTTTAGCCCTAATTGATCTCTTAGCACAAAGAGCAGCTATTGGTCGTGTTTTCTGGGCCATTTAGGCTCTAGACTCCCGTGCAGCCTTCCTTGTTGCCTGTGAGACATACATGCCTGCTTGGTCCCCATCAGAGGGGAGGAGAGAGAAAACAGAACTCATCGGTCAGCTGCTGTTTAGTAGTGGTCTGATCATAGCTGTGATGGGAGTGGACAATCTTATCCACGTGGTGGTCCCTTACCTTTGCAAATGAAATCATACCTATTATGATGCCACTAGAGAAAATGGCGGAGGGGACCGCTGCAGAGTGGACCCCAGTCTGATGCCCCTGACTGCATCCTGACTTGGGCAAACCAGCCGTAAAACACATACTGGGGGCACTGGAAAGGTTCGTATAGATCAGATAACAGACGGTACCGGGGAGTTATTATTAATTGTGGTAGGTCTTTGTCACTGTGGGTATGAGGAAAACTGTCCCTATATTTTAGAGATGCATATTGAAGAAATTAGGGATAAATTATCAGTATGTCTCAATTTGCTCCAAAATGTTGCCGCAGAAAAACAGCTGAAGAAAACACAGCAATGCGGATCATAGGTATTTTAGCATTTACCATTCTATTCTCTTTACTTGTCTCTATGTTTGAAATTTTTCTTAATTAAAAACAACATGTACTTTATAGAAATGGGAGGGAGCTGCATGCATTCTCTGGAACAGTGGGGAACACTGTGGAGACCAAGCAGGAAACTGAGTCGAACCGATCACTCCTCTAACCGACGAGGAAATGGCACAGTTCACACCTGCATTTTGGACAAGATTTCGAGGTCTTTAAGTCCTTCACAGTCAAATATTTTTTTCAAGTCATAGGAACAAAAGTAAATAACTGCTTAATATTCAGAGGGTGGGTTAAAAAAAATGGTTCCAGTCTAATGATTTAGGAAAGTTATCTGCAGGACTTCTCTCAAAACCATAAAAATCACAGACAATAAGTGTTCTGACTGGGGATGACCCTGCCATCACCAGCCAGTCAGCTCATCAAGGTCTGTCTGTCTGTCTGTCTCTCTTTTTCTCTCCCTCTTTCTCTCTAGCCTTATTATCCTTAATATTTACCCGTCAGAACGAGCTACTCAAATACCACTTTGGTCTTGTCAGTCCCCATGTAAAAACCGTCCTTCAAAGACTCCTGGGCACCCAGAGGCCAGGCTCAAGTGCCCGGCCCCATCCTGGCTTTGTTCCTTGGCACTGCCCGCCTCTCACTGCTGGACGTGCCATCCCTGGGCCTGAGTCTCATCCAGTCCCTCTCCACTTGGCAACACAGGCACACACGCACCCACAGACACACGCAACACAGGCACACACGCACACGCAACACAGGCACCCAAGCACCCACAGACACACACACACGCACACGTACACATCCTGCTCCCAGTGACCTGTGAACCTCAACTTGCCCTTGGGAACTGGCCGGCATCCCCCCGGGATCCTTCCTATGGCCCCCAGGTAGCACCCCCAGGCTAGATGCCCCCCATCTCCTGTGTGCTCCCAGAATCGTGTGGCACCCCAGGCCATGAACTCACCCCTCCTATTGAAAGAACCAGGCCACGTGGCTGGGCCACCCCTCACCCCCACTCCACGTCTGCCTCACCCAATCTCATCACAGTGCTGACGTGTAGAAAACGTTGTCCTAAACTGAACTAAAGTAAAAAATATCCCATGAAATGTTTTCATAAAAATGATTTCCAGGAATCCAGGAGAGAATTAGATTTTCGCAGGTGGACAACAGGTCCGTAATGGAGAAAGGGTTCCCGTGATACTAAATCCCCACCAACGCGTGCTTTGCTGGTCGATGGTCAAGGTCTTCTACTTCGAATTTTAGTTGGTTGACCTCCCAGCTGTCAAAAAATTAGGCAGGACCTATGAGATCTGAGTTCTTACTAAACAGCTATCTTAGAAGCATGCGAACATGTCCATCGGTTAGATCTTCCCCCCGTGTCTTCTGCTTTAACAACCCTACATTTCGATGCCTCCCTCTCCTTTGGAGTCTCCAGGTAGTCACTTCTGCATCGTCACGGGAAGGATCGATGACCACGGCTGAGGAGCAGCCCAGCCACAGAGAGGGCTCGCTTTGGCATTCCCGGTTCTCACGCTTGCTGTGCTTCCGTGGGCCGGCATTTGGGGGCGTGCCCAGAATTCTGACACCTTTCAAAGAGGGTCTCACGGTCAGTGACTGGGTGTTGGAAATGCCAATAATGCTTCTTTTGTCTGTGTGTTCCTCTTCGCCTGACTCTCTTTAAAATACTACTATTTACGGTGTACGTTGTGACTTTGTGTTTGCCAAAGGTGTCAAAGAAATGATTTTGGTCTTTTTAAATCGCTTTAATTCTGCACATGCTTGGCCTGTGTGTGTCTGGTTTTCAGTGAGCTGTCCGTTGCCTGCCCAGAGTCGGCTCCTTGACTGCTCTGAGGTCCGGGTCTGTGCTGCAGGCCATTAGCGCACGTCTCCCGCCGCCACGAGCTCTGCTCCAGCTCCGGCTACAGGGTCAGGGCTGCAGCGGCGGTATGCGACGCGCAGACCCCAGAACTGCTGGCTGAACAGTAACTGCTGAATACGTTTAGTCCCACGGATTTACTGTTTCCCCTTTCAAGTCAACAAGATCGACAATATATTCACAAACATTGAAATAACCTATTAACATATTGAGAAAAGTACCATTATATAGACTGTTATATTTAAAGGTGTGGATTTTGAACAGGTAGGTTTGGTGTCCCTGAAATCCTGTTTTTTGGGTTGAAGTTGAGAACAGAGTTTTGTTCTGGTTTTGTTTCTTCTTTTCCATTATGGTTTATCACAGGCTATTGAATATAGCTCCCTGGGCTCTACAGTAGGACCTTGTTGTTTAGCCATTCTCTATACAACAGTTTGCAACTGCTAATGCCAAACTCCCCATCCATCCCTCCGCCTCTCTCCTCCCCCTTGACAACCACAAGTCTGGAGAACAGTGTTTTTTTTTCAACAGAAAATGTATATAGTGAAGGTGCACAACACGATGACTTGATACACATATTCACAGTGAAACGATGACTGCGGTCAAGCCGACTGACACACCCGTCTCCTCACCCAGTTCTCTCTCGCATGTGTGATGAGAGCACATGAAACGCACCCCTTCACCCAGTTCCCAGCATCAGCGCGGTGTCGCTCACTGCAGTCCCCAGGCTCCGCGTCAGCCCTCTAGACCTACTCCTCTACACGACTGCCACCCCATACCCCGGGGCCAGTCTCTCCCCATTTCCACCCACCCCCACCCCGGCAACCACTGTTCTACTCTCTCCCTCTACGTATCTGACTTCTTTCGATCCCACATATAAATGAAATCGTGCAGTTTCTGTCTTTGTCTGGTTTACTCAACGTGGCATAATGTCCTGCAGGTTTGCCCATGTATATGTGATATACACACATGTATATATGTGTGTACACACGTGTACATGCGTGTGATGTACACCCATCTACTTATCCATCCACCCACCCATCCATCAGCACACACTTAAGTTGCTTCCACAGCTTGGCAGTCAGATTCTCAAGTCCACACTAGGGCTCTGGGTCCAGGCCCTTCATCACCCCCAGCCCTGCTCCATCTTCTGATTTCTCGGTCGTGGGCTGCCTTCCATCCACTGTCGCGCTGAAATCCTGAGGCTTTGCAGCCTCTTGTCCCCAGAGTGATCTTAGATTCCCAGGATCACCTCTGAGGACGTCCCTTTCACTCCATCTAGATGTCACTTCAGGGCATTCTGTGAGAAGTCATGAACCTTCCTCTGTTGCTTCTCACATAGCTCCAAAACCACACCACGATGCCCACGTGTGCATTTCTGCCACCCGTAGGTCGTGTTTTCCGAAGAATTTATTCTGGTGACCGGGCGCCTTAGAGCCACCGCACCTGGAACCCCGTTCTCTGCTTCCATCCCCGTGGGGAGAGACCGTGTACCATCTTCACGGGTGTGAACTTGGGGCTGCAAACGGTGTTTGCCAGATTGCTGGACACTCCTTGAGGACAGATGTATGACGTATGCAGAAGATGAGAGAGCTTTTTTCTTAAGCTGCTACATTCTAGGCTAACCAGAGATACTGCCGTTGATTTTCAAAGCTGGGAGACAAAGCGTGCTTGCTTTGGGAAACTCAAGAATAAGGTCGAGTATTTTGAGATCCCCGAAAGCAAAATGAATTTCCCATACTCTAATGGCCATGCCTCTGGCTGACACCGGGTGGATTCTCCCGTAGTGCACTTTGCAGGACACCTTCCCAGAATAATCCAGAGCTCGGAACACAGCTTGCAACGTGAGCCATCTCTCAGCCTCACACCACGAGCAGGCACGGCGGAGATGCACTCTGAGTACACGCTAGATGGACATCTTGGCCCAGGAAACGACACGTCAGCAGTGGCTGCGGCATTCTTGAGGATGAAGGGCAATGACACAGATGGGGACGGAGGCCGGGAAGCAGAGTGACTTGTACCCGGGACCCACAGTCCGCTCTGCTGAGCTCGCGTCCGTTTCCTTGTTCTAAAGGTTTTTGGTCTTGCTGGCCTTTTCTCGCTGCTCCGTTTGGAGGACCACTTCCCGTGTGCTGGAGGTCTCACCGCGTCTTGGGTAATTATCACTATTTAAGGAATTTTAAGAAAATGCCAGTAGCTCTTTCATGGCTTAGAGTACTTGACAGCCTCTCTGATCAAAACCAGTTTGTTGAAGGGTTTAAAATTCATGCAACCTTTGGTATAAAACAGGATCCAATGTGAAGGACTCGAAAGCATCTTGGGTAGTCAAGATCTGATAAATTGAGATGGGACCCTAGGAAATAATGATCTTTTCTACTGAAGTAGATTTTCATACAATATGCTCATATTCTCATATATTTCTGAAGATCATAAAATAATAACCAGATTCGTAGACCTAGAAAGTAGGAGAGTGTTGCTGAACAGGGATACTGGGCAAAGAAACCGTCTAATGAGCAACATACAACGTTTACCCAGAATTAAGAGGAACAGTCTCTTCATTCCTCTCCGCGTCACTGCTCAGTGAACAGGGCTTGGTGAACGGACTTTAAACGACTTTTCTGAAGATGCTGCAGCGCGGTTCAAGGTCATTGTTTCAAAGTTCAGTGGTGACTGCCTCCAACCACATGGTGGATGAGAATATCCACGTTATCTGCCTCCGGGGACTGTTTTAATGTACAGGAGACCAGGCTGAAGGCGTAACGAGTCCAGAAAGGCAGCAAATAAAATCTTTTTTACTTATTTGGTCTTTAATTTTAAAAGAGTATGTGTCATAATTTGGATAATATTGTACATGAAAGTGTTAACTGCCGCTGGATGGAAGAAAACCAAAGGGGCAAACTTAGATTGGAATGAATAAAGGAACATTTGTCTGTAGCCCTCTTTGTAGCAAAGGTATTCCCACGCCATTCCCCAAAGATGTCATCTATCCCTTAGTTTAACTTCTCCAGAAAAAAATTGAGCTCTGTGATAAGGTCAAGAATTATTACTGAAACAAGTTATACAACTGCTGAAATTGAAAACCAATCCAGGAGAAAGTAGTGGTTAAGACGGCCAGGCCGCCTGCGTTCAAATCCAGCTCCTCTACTTTCTGGTCTGTGATCTGGGGAAAGTTCCTGAACCTCTCCAAGCCCCAGTTTTCCCACCTGTAAGGTAAGGACAGTAACTGTACTTAACATATAGGGTCCTTATGATGACTTAGGGACATCACTTAGTACGATGCTCTCAGGACGTGTTCACAGCCACCGTGACTGTTCATCTCTTGCATCTGGATGGCTGGTGTATCTGCGAAGCTCTCCACCGTGGTGACACAGGATGAGATGGACAGCAGTATTGCTAGATGGACTCCCAGTTGGTTGAACCGTAAATCTACTGCAAGGAGTCTATGGATTTTAATCATTCTGGAGGAAGGTGGTAGAAGGCAAGACTCTGCATTAACCCATGTTCCATTTTAGTGTATTTGGAAACTGGATGAAATAGAAATAGATGGCATGTCCTTGACGGAAGAAAATTCCTCCTCTAGGCTGGGAGGTCATATTCTTCAACCAAAAGCACATTTAAGGGGAGGTGTGGGGCGCTGGCTCTGCAATCCTTAATGCTGGTCCATGCCGGTAATCGATGAAGAAAAGATACTACAGCCAGATTAGCCTCAAATTTTAAAATAACATATGCTTAACCGAACTGCAGATGACACACAAAAGTAGGGGCGGCAGCAATAAAATAAACAGTGAATCAAGATTCAACTGTATCTCAAAAGCCTGAGACGGGTGCCTGAGAGCACAGCGTGCCTGCAGCTCAGCTGCAGGGAAAGGGAAGCCCTGCCCTTGGCTTTACAAAGCAGCTGGCAGCTACCGGAGCAGGAAGCCCGGCTTTGCCAGAAACAAACACAAACCTGAGGGTCTGGGTCGGATGACAAATTCGAGGAGCCTCTCCTACAATACGCATATACCGCATGACGTAAGGCTGCTTAGAATACATCCAATCAGGTTGCACAGGTAACAGTTCAGAGAAAGCCATGAAATAAGCCAGCACTCCTTTTCCCAGACTGACATTCAAGGTGCCACACTCAAATGGGAATATTTATTTTAAAGAAGCCAATGAGCAACTAGGCCGGGTCCAGAGTGGAACCAATGAGACCGAGGGAAGACCGAGGCCACTCATCCCGCCATCCATGACAAATGTTCTTGATGCGTGAAGACGCGTTGGATATGCGCTGGCACACTCACGCAATTGTCTTATTTTCAGAACAATCTCATGAGATGGCATTTTCATCCCTGTTCTACCAGTGAGAAAATACAAGCTCATAATTAACCTCAAATTGTTAACAAATGTATCCAACCTCATACAGCTAGTAAGTGGTCAGTGCCGAGTCTGACTCCAAATCCAAGTTACTTGCATAATGCAAACTATTCATCGCTAATAAGAACGGCTGAAGGAGATATGGGGATGTATGTATATGTATAGCTGATTCACTTTGTTATACAGCAGAAACTAACACACCATTGTAAAGCAGTTATACTCCAATAACAGTGTTAAAAGCAAAAAAAAAAAAAGAGAGGAAAAAAAGAAAACAGTGGCATGTGGGGGGGGGTGGGTAAATGCTGGAAAGCCAAATTAAGAACAAATTATGAATGAAAAAAAAAAAAAGAATGGCTGAAGGAAACTTAGAGGGATGGAGAGTCACACTGACTTTCTCCAAAATTCCAAGCTGCCTCCCGTGTAACTCCAAGAGAAAGAGCCAAAAGAACCGTTAAGTGGAAATAAAAGAAGACATGTTTTGGTGCCGTATGGACAGGTACAGCATACCCGAGGGGGTCACAGAGGCAATGAGTCCATTACCAAGTGGTCAGTGCCCATCAGGGATGGAGGGGGGGAAGGAGACGTGGCCACTTGCCTAAGTTATCACAGAAGTGACCCTGCATCGCATGGGACACTGACCATATGCCTTGGAGATCCTCTCACTCTCCTGATTTACCCCAAATTTCAGTCTATGAGAAATGGTGTCTTTTTCACCTGCATGAGGCCAGCTCATGGCCTTGAATCTAACGGGCGTGTGATTGGGTCATTTTGAAATTAACTAATAAACTGGACGCCTGGAAATAAGACTTTTTTATCCGTGGGGACTGTTCATGCATTCCTAAAGGAAGCAGTTTTTTGTACAATGTTATTTTATAGATTTTTTAAAAGAGAAATAGTAGTAATGCCATTTCTGTTTTTCTTTTTGAAAGTCGTGCTTCTCCCTTAACCATGTTCTTAGGCCTGGCATCCTGTGAGGGACCTCCTCCTCTGAGTTAACCACTGCTATTTTTTTTATTAAATTGTATGTTGGCCTCACTTTATGTTTCCCTTTGATTGGTTCTGGGAAAGAACTAATCAGACTTTGGCAGGAAGAGTTCCCAGGACAGATGGACTGGGTCGGTGCTCCCACAAAAGGAGAGCAGCCCCGGGATTCTGACGGCAGATAAGAGAACCAGGCGGGCTGTGTGTGCCTGGCTTGGGGTCCTGAGACGTGAGAAAGCAACGGGGCCTGGATGGGGGCCAGTCGCTCCACTTGACCATTCTGCTTCCTCTCCGACTGCCCCCCATCCTGCCCATCACTCGTGGACAGACCTGCCCCGCGGGCCCCTCTCTCACTTCATCCCGCTGCCGCCTGTACTGCCAATCCCCCAAGTCAGGAAGGGGTGCCCTGCAGACGTGCAAGGGCTGAAGATCCAGAGGGCGAACTCCGGGCGAGGGGAGTGCGAGGGGGGCGAGAGGAAGTGACTCCATTACTTCGCATCTGCCTATGAGTTTTCTCAGGAGACCCTGGGGCAGACGGCACAGCACCTTTAATCAAATTAAAATATCGCTATGAGACGACTTTCCTAATCATCAAAGGTAATGAGTCCTGAGATCTGAAAACGGAGGGCTAGCGCCGTAAACGTCCGCTCTTTATAGCCACACCCAGGTTTTAGTGATAGATGTGTCTGTTACTTCAAACAGCGGAGGGGGTTACACTTAAAAAGATAACAAGATATTGGTGCAATGCAGAGAGGTTACAGGGATGCCTTCAGCGCTCGAGATTCAAGCCAAGGGAAGAGCAGTCCCTGCAAACAAAGGGCAGCTGGGTGCGCGTGCAGTGCCGTATTAATCACATCTCATCTAACTCTTCAATATCTACTGAGAACCCGCTATGCACCAGCCACTTTCCCAAGTTCTACGATCTCACAGGCAGGCAGGAGGGGCCCCTGTCCTCCACTCGCCCGGGAGACGGACACGTGTGCGCGATGCTTTCATTGGGCGAGATGTCCACTACGGCAGAGGTGCTGTGGGACCGCAGAGAGAAGGCCACCAAACCGGGGGTGACAGGGGGGAAGGCGTCAAGGATAAGGCGCCTTAAGAGATAACATCTACGCCGGAAATAGTGATGTCGGTTACAGCCACTCCCGTGTTTGAGGCCTCGGCAAGTGCGAGCCCAGAGACATTAACCCCCTACCTAACGTTTCACATTGAAGAAGTGGAAACTGGATCTTGAAAACCAGGCCAAAGTGGACCCTCACTCTGTCCCCATGCTGCTTTCCAGCCAGGAGGAGGCAGAGCAAGACGCCTCCTCTCGCCAACCCCGGGTTTCCCTTGTTCCCGGGCGGTGGGACTTCCTGGACAAGACGGGGGCAGGGGGCCAGCCTGGAGGTGGAACCCCTGGTGGGGGAAGGTGGGCTACACCCAACACCTCCCTCCACCCGCGGGATGCAGGGAAGACACAGGCCGACTCCCCAAGATCCCAGCATCGTGGGCCGATGGGGAAAGGACCCAACTGAAAACATCACCCTGGGGGGAGTACAGGTTCCCCCGCTCCACGAAAGTAGAGCATCCTAGGAAACCATCCTGCTCGTGGACGCACAAAGTCAATCGAGACGAAGCCCAGAGGCTCACAGACACGGCTCACAGCTCACAGTGGCGGCTTGACGCTGAGCTGCTGAGTGTGGTTCCGGGAAGGAGCCTGGCGGGGCCGCTCTCACTGCTGCGGTGGGCGCTGCGCCTGTCACGCTCGCTGCCAAACACGCTGAGCTAAATAAGATTTTCCTTTTTTTTTTTTTTTTTTTTGTAAAAGTGAAAATCTTCAGATTTCTTTTGGTTAGTGAAAACTGGTACGAATGTGGGCCTTTCGCAAAAGCAAAGCAGCATAAGGCGAACTTTGGAAAAGCGGCGGATACCCGTGCCTTGTACGGAATTCAGGTGTGGCTTCAGCCGTCGTCAACACTCAGGGGTGACCCACCAGGGAGGAGGTACCACCAAAATCCCAAACAGCCAGAGACGCCGGGTGACCAATCACCCTACTACAAAATGCTCAGGAAAAGAACCGGCCCCGACAGCTAGTGACAGAGAAATACTCACCCCCCTGCACCCAGGCGGGCTTCGGGGAGCAGGCCTGGGCATCGGGAGATGGGGACAGGTGCAAGCTGGGGGGTTGCAGGACAAAGACCAGGGGGGCTGAAGCCTCTCGCACACGCCTCCTGCCCCCGAAGGGGGTCTGGGGAACTCCATGCGGCTGGGCTTGCAAGAAGAAACCAGAGACTGCAGCCCAGAGGGGATGGGGACAGGGGACTTGCTGAGGTACCCACTAAACCGTGGAACGAGCGACTGCAACTCCAGGACTAGAGAGAACACCGCAGAAACGTGCTGATTATTTATTCATTGAACTTGATCTGAAAAGCTACATCTGTGGGACCCTTCCTCCAGGAGCCCTGCTAAACAGGCTAAGAACTCTGCTTACAAAATGCCTCTCTCCGCGCTTCCTTTAAATAACTTTTGAGAATGAGCCTTTGCTATCGTTTGTTAATTACTTGTCAAAGGGACCAGGCAGAGAGATTTCTAATGTGTTAGGAGCTGATGTTGATTGAAGATCAATCATAAATTAGGGTAGGATTTCCTGCCCTGAGACTATTCCATCAGTCAATAAACAAATGGGTTGAGAATTGGAAGATTCCAATTTCGGGCAACTTTTCAGATGACATCATTTCCAGGAAGTCAAAACTTGAGTCATAAAATAGCACCTAAAAATAGAAAAGCCTCTGCTCAGCCTCCAGCTCGGTCAGGGCTTTACTCACATCTCCTCAGGCGGGAGCAGGATACAAGGTTATTTCTAGAGCAAACACAATCACCACCGAACGCTGCAGTGGAAAATCTCCACGGCCCAGCCGGCCTTCCCAGCCTCCTTCCAGCCCAGGGGCCCCGGTCAGCAAGGCCTCCAACCCGGAGGACGCTGGGCGCCAGGCCCGGGGGCAGCAGGTGTGCAGTGCGGGTCTCGGGGTGGGGGGGGGAGCCCCACCTCCTCCATGGCCCAGCCTTGGCCGGCCCCCATCGGAGCCCCGCGGCTAAGCCGCGAAACGGAGCGGGCGCACGTGTGTGCTCCCGCCTCCTGCCCATCCACAAAGTCAGCCTTGGTCCCAACTCCCTGCACTGAAGCGGGGGCAGCTCAGGGCGGGCGGCCAAGCAGGCCAGCCACCAACTCGTGCTCACGCAACCCTGACTTGGCGGGCACCACGCTCCCACGGCGATGGGATCAAGGATGCCATTTGGCTCATTTCACCTGAATTTCTTTTTATAAGAATTGTATATATTGAAGGTGTACAACACGATGATTTGTGAAACGATGACTGCAGTCAAGGTGACTGACTCACCCGTCGCCTCACACAGTTACCTTGCGCGTGGGATGGGAGCGCACGAAACGCACCCCTTCACCCAGTTCCCAGCATCAGCGCAGTGTCACTCACTGCAGTCCCCAGGCTCCGCGTCAGCCCCCCGGACCCACTCCTCTACACGACTGCCACCCCGTAACCCCGAGGCCAGTCTCTCCCCACTTCCACGCCCCCCACCCCTGGCAACCACTGCTCTACTCTCTGCCTCTGTGTCTTTGACGTCTTTGTATCCCAAATGGAAATGAGGTCGTACAGGTTCTGTCTTTCTCCGTCTGGTTTGTTCCGCTCAGCATCATGTCCTGCAGGTTCGTGCATGTTGCCACTAATGGCAGAATCTCTTTCCATTTTAAAAGCCGAATAATATTCCATTTTAGATACACATAAGATATATAATGGAATATTATTTGGCATATATAGATAAATTCTGTCAGATTTCACATCTAGCCTTTTAGAGTGGTAAAGCACTAAACACTGGTCATTTGGTAATAGCTGGTAATAGCTGGGGAAAAGTTCTCTAAATGAGCTTTGTACACACCATGGATGGATAATTTCCTATCTGTAATGTACCCCAAATGCAGCTTCATTTTCCAGATACCCTGATGAAGAATGAAGTCTTTCATCATTCAGTGCAAATACAACGTCTTTATCCATGCATCTGCTGATGGACGGACACACAGGTTGTTTCCATATCTCGACTATCGTGAACAAGGCTGCGGTGAGCAAAGCAGAGCAGGTATCTCTCTGAGGTTCTGATTTCATTTCCTTTGGGTAAATACTCAGAAGAGAGACGGCCGGATCATATGGCAGTTCTATTTTTAACTTTTTGAGGAACCTCCATACTGTTTTCCATAACTGCACCAATTTACATTCCCACCAACAGGTGTGCACGAAGATTTCCTTTTCTCCGCACCCTCACCAACACTTAACCTTTTAAAATAATGGCCACCCTAACAGGTGTGAGGTGAGAGCTCGTTGTGGTTTTGATTTGCATTTCCCTGATGATTATGTCCAGAAAGGTAATGCATGATGTACTCCAGCCTTATCCTAGGAAACGTCCAGACTATAGGAGTGCCTGGAGTTGGGAAGAAAAGCTTGAGGGCTGAGGACCCTGGAGGAGGTGTCCCAGGGCTGGAGGGAGGGAAGCCTCAAAGGACGGGCAGAACCTGAAGAGGCACGGGGGCTGGCCACCATCGTCGGTCACCGAGAGAGGGACAGGCTGAAGCGCAGGTGCAGAAAAGCCATGGCAGTAACGTCGGATGTGTCTCCTGCCGCGCTTCTGTCTCTAACTATGTGCATCTCAGACACGGCAGCTGTGCCGGTCCTAAAACTTATACACAGAATGGATGGATAAACAGCAAGGTCCCACTGTGTAACACAGGGAACTATATTCAGTGTCCTGTGATGAACCACAGTGGGAAAGAATATGCAAAAGAAAGTACACATATATATGTAAATGTATAAACATATATACGTATATAAAAGGAATGTATGTACACATCTCACTGAGTCACTCTGCTGTACAGCGGAAATTAACACAACACTATAAATCAACTCTACTTCAATAAAATAAATTTTTAAAAATAATAGGAAGCCTTCCTTACTGGAGTAAAGTGTCACGTGCTGTTAATTCTGCTGCCACAGTCCCAGGATGGGGGCTTCCGAACAGAGAAATGACCCACGATGAAGGGGCGTCCAGGGGAAGAGCAGTCCCCACTGTCCACAAAGCGGCCACAGAGCCCCAGGGACCTGGGAGTGGACGCCGCGCCTGCACACACTTTCCGGAGCCACCGACACCATCAAGCGGTCCAGCGGGTCACGAGCCCGTGAGGAATGTGGGGTCCGTGGCCCCTGGGTTCAGGCAATCCCACGTACACCTGGCTCAGCTGTACTGCTGAGGGAGGTTACAGCATGAGAAGTGACAGCAGCAGCGGCAGAGACATCAAAAGGCGTCAGCGGAAGGATCCGTCACGGCGACTGTCGTTAGGCCCATCCTGATGGCCGGGTGGGAAGCACAGACGCTGCTGGGAACACAGCAGGGCCGCTGGAGCATCCCGTGTCATCCTCGTGGGCCACAGCACAGAGGCCGGGAGCAGCTCCCTGGACACAAGGTGGAAAAACGCGGGACTCTGGGTCCAGTTTGGGGTCTCCTGCATCACTTCGCAGTTTAGCCCTAAACCCAGGATACACGGCCCGTCAGCGGTCACTGGTGTCACTGCTGCCCTTGTTCTTGACGCCGCTGGTGGTGGTGGTGGTTTGCTCTGATTGATTTGTTTTCTCCCAGTTCAAAGGCAAAGCTTGGTTTTGGTGGGAAAATAAGGCTTGACCCACGTGGGAAGTACAGGTCTTTATTTCAATTCCACTACTTTAACAAGGAATTCGACTTTTATGGATTAAAATATGTGGCAATATAGAAAGGACACTTCTGAATATCACAACGGCTCCTTTCCAACCAACATCAGGCCCTTTGGCAAGAACTTGCGTGAACACAACTTCAGTCTCTTTAGTGAGACTCTCTTTGGAGCCATTAGCTCTCGTGGGAATGAGGTCAGACTAAGAGGTGCTCTGGCCGTAAGGGTGACAACATGAATAAGGCCCGGGCTCAGGACACAAATCCCTAACGTGTCTTTCAGCAAGTCCCGGGCGTCCTACTTCCACCTGGCGCAGTTTCCTTCCCCGGTGAATTCTGACGACTCAGATGAGGAGGAAACCCCGCCCCTTCCCGACCAGGAAGCGCAAGCCTCAGCCCGAGGGTCAGAGCAGCATCTGAAAACGGCAGCAGGGTCAGGGGTTGGGGCTGGACCTCTCCCGGGTTCTAGAACCGCAGCTGCACGAGCTGTCCAGCCCCGGCCCCTGACCCTGCTGCCGTTTTCAGATGCTGCTCTGACCCTCAGACTGAGACTTGCGCTTCCCGATCTCCTCTGCCGCCTGGACCTCCCAGTGACAGGCCAGCCTCCATCAGACGGAGGTGACCGTCCCCCGAGCCGCTGCTCCTGGCATCACCAGCTTAAGATTCGTCACCTTTGGTCAGAGCCACTGACCCACACATCCTACCGAGGCCAGAGACCCTGGGACTGGCCCCTGAGCCAGCGCACACACCTCAGTTAACAATAGATGTTTCTGCATCACTTTTGCATTCATCGCTTTTCTCCATTTCTTTGAATCGGCTCAGGCATTATTAAGAGGTTTTCCAATAATACGCTCGTCCACTTGAACTACTATAGCAAGGAAAAAGCAACAAGCAAAAACGTTCCCAGTGGCAGTCCCAAAATATTGTTCCACTGACCTACCTCTCCCGCTCTGCTTTGCCACCTGCAAGAGAGCTCCGAAAAGGAAAGCAGAACCTGAACCCCTTTGTATCAGACCTCCAACAGCACTGCCATTTTTCTCAAATGTGTGTGGCTACATTACTAATTAATTAATCAAGCACCCCACAACTATTTTAATTAAGTGCTTGCTCGGTTGCCAGGCATTATTCTATGCATTTTATCCCAGAAGGCTCGAAGGGAAAGGAAAAATTCCCTAACAGGGGAATCGTTCCTAATAGCAAGTCATCCCTGGGAACGTGTGAGCTCCTTGGGGAAGCACATTAGAACCTTATGTGATGCGTTACTATTTAAGGAAACACATCAGGAAGTATTTGGTTTCAGGAGCCCTGGGCAGAGCGGAGACAGGAATCAGCAGCAGCAGGGAGGAGCTGGGGATGGAGAGAAACCATCCCGTGTCTCCCCCCGGGGGCCTGCCCCCAGCCCCAGCCCTAGCTGGCCGCAGGTCATCCCAGGTTCTCCTGCGATGCGTCTCGTGGAGTCTGAGAAACACCCGTCCCCTTGCTCACATCTGGGGGAGGACCGTCCAGGAAGGCCGTGGTGCGGGGCTTCTCCCAAGGGTGTCCCCGAGGATCCCAGGGAAAGAGCTCTGAGCTCGGAGCCAAGATATGGGCTCCCCTCCCACCGGCCACCACCCGCTTCGGTTTCCTTGCTGTAAAATGAGGATAAAATGCCTGTCTTGGGATTGTTGCGAGACTCAGATTAGGTAAGAGCATCGACAGGGCTTTTGTGAACCAGAAAGCACCGCTCAGGTGTGAGGTGTGAGTATCACTATTACGGCAAGTCTGGGCGTGGGCACTGCAGGAGGATGTCTGGAAGTGGCCCCAGCCTGGAGCCATGCACTTTGGTTTCCCAATGGGACGAGGGAATGGGACAGGGAGAAGGCGAGGACCCCCAGAAACGAGCCCTGGGGGCAGGGCGGTTTAGGAAGGTGGTGGAGGGAGAGTCAAGGTACAGAGGTAGCCCAGTCCGAGCTGAGATCTGGAGGTCACCCGACCGCATGGAGACGGGCAGGGCCTGCATTTGGGATCATTTGTGTTGGAGTCATAGTTTTGCAAGTTAAGAATATCAATTTCTTCATTAATAGTTGGAAAAACTAAAGACTCTTCACAGAGCGTGAAGGTTGACCGGCATCACAGGTGCATCTGAGCAGACCTTGCACCCATCAGTGCTGGGTAACCGCTGGTTCTTTTCCTCACGCCCGGCGCTAGGGGCTGTGTTCAGACGTGGAATTATGTGCCCAGAGAAAGGGACTGTCTGCTAAACCATCGGCAGATGGTACTTCCCAGAGAATTTCACAATTACACACGGGAATGGACCCCTCTCAGGCATGCAAATTCAGTGCAGACCAACGAAGGAAATCACACTCAGGCCAGCCCTCCCAGACGAGTCACCAGCCCCTGCAGACCCTCCCACGAGGGCCGCTGAAGGCGCTGAGCCACCGGAGCACGTGGTCACTTCAGCTACCAGGTCCTCGGCAGGCAGGACGTGGCACTTACAAAGCACGGGGTTGGAGGGGCGGTGCTTACCGCCGTCTGGCCGGCCCCTCCCGCCCAACTTTGATGCCAGGAAGCCTAGGGGACCTGCCCGGAGACCAGGCGGCCCGAGGTGCCTCGCCGGGCACAGAAGACCCGCACATCCGGGCGTCACAGCCCCTCCTGGAAGAGACGCGTCATCGGCACCTTCACGCGACAGCCCCCTCGCTCCCACAGGAAAGGTCGCCGCCAAACGGGGGTCTGCCGAGCTTTCACTCCTGCCCTGCCCCCCCAGGCCCCTCCCACCTGGCTTCACCAGGCCAGCCTTGGTGAACCTCTCGGGGCGAGGACCACGCCGATTCTCGACTCCCCCAGCTCTGCCGAGAGTCCTGGGCGCACGGTTGGTGCCCGTGAACAAGTGTGTGATTGAACTGATCTCGTCTACACTGGGATTCTTCTCTGACTTTCCACCCCGGTCTCAGTGCAGTGCCCAGGCTTCCCTCCGAAAGGACCCCTGTAGCAGCCACAGTGAAATGGGCGAGCGCCCCTGAGCGGGGACCACAGCTGTCCCTGGGCCACCAGCTTCACATCTTTCCAACTCCATCCTTACAAGTAACCCCCTCAGGTGGGTATTTTTCACACATCACTGATGAGGAAGCTGACACACAGAGCAATTAAGACAAGTCCCTGAGGTCGTGTAACTGATGGTGGCGGAGTGAGGACCAAAGCCCTGGACCCCGGCCGACACCAGCGCTGGCCTGTGACCACGGGTCCCCTCAGGGATCCGTAAGACTGTAGATGAAGCTGAACCCCTCCACTTCTACAGATTCTGGGCAAAGCAGCGGGTGGCAGAGCAGGTGGGGAAAGACGTCTATTAGGACAGGAGGCACTGGAGCGACAGGAGCCCAGGCCCCAGCCGATACGCCATCTCTCTGGGCTTCGCCTCCCGTCTGTGGGCTGAGAGGTGTGGACAGGGCAACGGCCAGGAACCAGATGGACACCCACGTCTTAGGAACCGCAGGTGTGGACAGCTAAGTCCTAATGTTCTCTGCGCTGAGCTAAGAAACCAAGGTTGAATGACAAATAGGGTGTTAGTTCCCAGAGAAGGAAGTTCCCGAAGCGGATAGCTCCATCCCCGCTGGCCCCAGGCAGCAGGAGGTCCAGGTGACCAAATCCCCACGGGGCAGCTGCAGGCCTTCCTGCGTCCCCCACCCCCGGGTGCCCGCACAGGTCAGGCCCCCTCACTCCTGCAGCCGCCCCTTCCCCTGACATGCGTGCCCCAGAGGGCACTGCAGCCTGAGAAAGCACCCATTTAGTGGCGAGCCTCCAGAGGGAGCCGGGGAAGCCCGGGGTGCCGACACCCGCAGGGCAGCCTTCTCCAAGGGTGCTTTTCTGGGTGAGGAGCTGCCCGCAAGACCCTTCATTCAGATGACCCCGGGCAGCCTAAGCCCCTGGCTGCAGAGCCCGGCAGAAATGCTCCCACAAGAGGTCTGCTCCCCACGGTGACTGTGGCGACCCCTCCCAGCTACACGCTTGAGGGTCGGGGGCCTCTCACAAGGGAGGGGATGGCAGCCCCGCAGGCCCTTCACCAAACCTTCACGCGATCCCCCCCGTGTGTTCTGGGTCCAAGCATAGAACGAAGGTGTAATGGTCCTTTCCTAAAGGGTAAGGGCCATATGTCGGACCTGGAAGGGCCACTGCAGATGTCTGGGTCCATTTCTTCAACGTACGGAGAAAGCAGAGCCCGCGAGAGCTTCGATGATCTCCCCTAATTGTCACTGCGGCGCTCCCTGAGGCTCAGCAGGGGACCGCCGTCTAGCCCGCCCCGGACAGGCAGCCTCCTGGTCCTACACACGGAGAAGTGACTTCACGGGCACGATAAAAACAGACACGCAGAGCGCTTCCCAAGCCTGACGTTCCCAGTAGCTCCAAGCTAAAGACCATGTTTACTGATACAAAGAAAAGGAAAGGGCCCAAGGGCAAGTTGCGAACGCAGCAGCCCACGGTCGCAGCTGTAACTGGGCCTCCGTCGGAGAGCTAAACCCGAGGGCTGTTCGCCGACTGGTACTTCACTCATATTCCTGGACATTCCACCAGCATCGAGCCCCATTTGCTATCCAGCAGCACACCACGATGCGGATGTAATGGCGGAAATAAAAACACATGCAGTGGCCAAAGGCAGGCAAGTGGCAGTCAAAGGCTCAGATGAACTGAGTATCCAGACAGGTGGCCAGGCAGGAAGAGGATGATGGGTATTGGCTGTAGGCCTCGGGTAGTTCCAGTAACCTTTCCCAAGGCCTCAATTCCTTCTTCGAGAAAACTAAGGAGTTTTAATTCCTTAATAAAGTCTCTCCTGGGTCTTAGTGACCCTGAGGAAGTCTTTATTGACGAGGTGGACCAGGAGTTACTAGGAGGAGAAAAGGGACGCGACAGCTGTTGGAAAACCCCAGACTTTGAATCCACTTTTGCTGACATCAGGCATCTTTTCCCTGAACAATATAAGAAAATCTCTAACATCTTTGTTGCTTCTGCTTTAAAAAACCTTCCTCTCATCTCCAGTCTAGCGCTAGGGGCGTCATGCAGGATGCCCAAGCAGAGCCAGCAGGCAGAGGGGATGGGGCGTCAGAAGGACGGTAGTCTGCATTAGGTAATAATTTCAATTGCCAAACTAAGTTCTTTCCTCTCCATCTTAATTTTCTGTTGTAATTTATCAGTTAGGCAGAGATTGGCTCAGCTTTTGGAAAAACAACCCCATGTCTGTGGAAGAGACGCCGCCACGAGGTGACTGTTTTACAGAGAAAAGGCATAAAGCATTAAGGATGGAAAGGGTGTTTCAAGGAAGGTGACCCCTCTTTTCTCGGGACTATACTTCACAGAGAATCATTACCGTTCCCCTTACCAAAAGCTTAAAAACTCATCTCTGCTTTCATTTTTACAGCAATTATTAATCTACTACCACTCAAGTTTCCATCCTTCTTAAACCACCAATATTTTAACCTGCAGATCCCCTAAATCAATTACGGGCACACTGCAGCAATTCTGGAAATGCACCCACAGTACAGATTGTTAAACACCTGCAAAGTAATTACACACAGTTATGCACAGATCACATTAGCACGTATTATTGACAAGCTAGGCAACGGTGCTTCCTGCTTGCCCCTTTGCAATACCCTCCAGTGTGTCAATCAATGAATAAAAAGACAGTTACTGAGCCCTAACTCTACTCAGCCTGACTTCAGGTGTGGTTTAGAATACATTAGAAGAGATACTGGAATTCATCATTATCAAAATCAAAAGAATTTGGAGATCAATGTCCTAAATAGGAAATCTGAAAAAGAAGAGATTAGGATTTGGCGAAGCCACTGAAAGACGTAGAGGAGCAAAAAAAAAAAAGGGCACGAGACGCCAGCTGATGCTGGGAAGAGGTGTAAAATCTGCGTCACCTAAGATAAGGCAGCGACACGTCACGCAGCGGAAGACAGCGCGAGTACAGGGGAAGCGCAGGCGTGAGCCGCGTGGAAGAGAGGCTGCCAGGGTCGTGACGAAGCAGAGATCACGATGCTGGTGACGGTGCGTCTTCATCGGTGATGCAGGACTTAGGAGTTAAACAGAAGGAGAAAAGGGACATAACCACCTTTGTAAAACCCTAGGCTTTGAATCCATTTAGAGACAATGTAAGGGACTTGTAGGACCCTGTGTGTGCCCCGTTCAAAGGGACAGAGGTGGCGGAAGACACAGCCCCAGTTCTCAATGAATCAAGATGATGACAGTTATGGAAATAGAAACAAAAATAAACAAATGGGACCTAATGAAACTTCAAAGCTTTTGCACAGCAAAGGAAACCATAAACAAGACCAAAAGACAGCCCTCAGAATGGGAGAAAATATTTGCAAATGAAGTGACTGACAAAGGATTAATCTCCAAAATTTATAAGCAGCTCATGCAGCTCAATAACAAAAAACAAACAACCCAATCCAAAAATGGGCAGAAGACCTGAATAGACATTTCTCCAAAGAAGACATACAGACTGCCAACAAACACATGAAAGAATGCTCAACATCATAATCATTAAAGAAATGCAAATCAAAACTACAATGAGATATCACCTCACACCAGTCAGAATGGCCATCATCAAAAATCTAGAAACAATAAATGCTGGAGAGGGTGTGGAGAAAAGGGAACACTCTTGCACTGCTGGTGGGAATGTGAATTGGTACAGTCACTATGGAGAACCGTATGGAGGTTCCTTAAAAAACTACAAATAGAACTACCATATGACCCAGCAACCCCACTACTGGGCATATACCCTGAGAAAACCATAATTCAAAAAGAGTCATGTACCAAAATGTTCATTGCAGCTCTATTTACAATAGCCCGGAGATGGAAACAACCTAAGTGTCCATCAACAGATGAATGGATAAAGAAGATGTGGCACATATATACAATGGAATATTACTCAGCCATAAAAAGAAACAAAATTGAGCTATTTGTAATGAGGTGGATAGACCTAGAGTCTGTCATACAGAGTGAAGTAAGTCAGAAACTGAGAGACAAATACCGTATGGTAACATATATATACAGAATTTAAGGGAAAAAAATGTCATGAAGAACGTAGGGGTAAGGCAGGAATAAAGACACAGACCTACTAGAGAATGGACTTGAGGATATGGGGAGGGGGAAGGGTAAGCTGTGACAAAGCGAGAGAGAGGCATGGACACATATACACTACCAAACGTAAGGTAGATAGCTAGTGGGAACAGCCGCATAGCACAGGGAGATCAGCTCGGTGCTTTGTGACCGCCTGGAGGGGTGGGATAGGGAGGGTGGGAGGGAGGGAGATGCAAGAGGGAAGAGATATGGGAACATATGTATATATATAACTGATTCATTTTGTTGTAAAGCAGAAACTAACACACCCTTGTAAAGCAATTATACTCCAATAAAGATGTTAAAAAAAAAGAAAGATGATGGCAGTTGTGTATATGCTGAATCCTCTTGGTCTGTTCCTCTCCCAGTGGACACTGAGGGTGTTTCTCTGTGGCTACTGTGAATAGTGCTGCCGTGAACATGGTGCTGTGGGCACTCCTGTGGTGTCCTATTTAATTTCCTTTGGATACACACCCAGAAGTGGGGCTGCTGGACCATATGGTAGTTTTACTCAAGTCTTTCCTAAGTCTGGCAACCTACAGTGACCTTTACCTGCTCACTGTTAGACCTTTTTTTTTTTTTCGGTACGCGGGCCTCTCACTGTTGCGGCCCCTCCCGTTGCGGAGCACAGGCTCCGGACGTGCAGTCTCAGCGGCCATGGCTCACGGGCCCAGCCGCTCCACGGCATGTGGGATCTTCCCGGACCGGGGCACGAACCCGTGTCCCCTGCATCAGCAGGCGGACTCTCAACCACTGTGCCACCAGGGAAGCCCTAGACCTTTTTTTTTTCATGAGCTCTTATAGTTTGTATTTGTGCTCTTGTTTTATTGAGGTAAACTGCCTTATCGGTTTTAAAAATTCATGATGGTAGATTTGGTCATGATTGTCACTTACCTCTAGGCAATATTTTTCAAACAGGAGCTTTCATTTGCCATCTGTTCATCCTGTTAATTTAATACGTTTCCCCTTGGCATTTTAAAATAGACCTTTTAAATGATCATTTGTCACTGAATGAGGAGCTTTCTTCCTCTGAGCCATTTGATGAAGTCACACTAGGTGGAGAATCCAAGGTCCTGCTCTAAGCAAACGGGAATTCTCTTTCTGTCCAGTGTCACCTGTATGAACAGATTCAATTAGGTTTACTTTGCTCCAGCCAATGAAGGCAGCAGTGCAGGGCAGCTCCTGATGTAGAGTTTCTCTGCACCCTGCCTCAGGCTCAGCAACACATGGACACACACACACACACACACACACACACACACACACACACGCACTTCTACAAATACAGCTGACTGCGAAACTCCTGAATCCAGCTCTGGCTTCTCTGATTCTCGAGCCTTCATGCCACACTGAACCCAGGGAGCTCCTGCTGCCAGCTCATCATCTGATTGTTGGTTTTCCCCAGGGGAGAGGACCCTCCCCCTGGAGAGGGGCTCTGTCTGCACGTCCCGAGGCCTGCAGCTGGGTGCCCCCCCCACAGAAGTCCTCCCGGGCCTCTCTCTGACCTTCTCTCTCCTTGGCAACCTTCCCCCACATATTGTGTTTCAGGCTTATAGATGTCTCCTCATTTTATTGTAAGGAGGGCATTTGCATTTTTATTCTTATTCTTCTTGCATCTTTGCGGTGATTTTTAAGAGACTGAGATGGAAAAATGCCATCTTTCCATAGCTAATTCTAAACTGGAATCTCTTAATAAATTCTGAGTAAATTTTTAAGTGCAAAGAGGGAAGAGGCGAACAGCATGAGCCCCGAGGTCTGAGGCCGCGCCTGCCTTGGGAGCACACAGGCAGATGCCTGGTAGGTGAGCTCAGGAAAAGGCTTCCCCCCCAGGGACCCGCGTTCAAGGCCCCGCAGCTCTTTGGAGATCAAGTGCAGCCCCTCGAGGGCTTTAAAGCGTGCTCCGATGATCTCACCCAAGAAACTAGAAACGGCACTCTCACAGGACGAAAGCCAGACATCAGCGTGAGCGTGTGGAGCGTCTTCCCACCGGCTACGCTCTGGGACGTGTGTCCTCGGCACCCAGGTGTCAGCGTCACGGTGACAGCAGGCGTCTGCATTTTGAACTTTCCTCTGCCTTCTTTTTTCCTTTTGAGTGAAGTCCCTCTTATAAATAAATTACAGCCTCTCTCAGCTTACTCAGAGGAAAATAAAAATACTTTCTGCTTCATTTTGTCCACAGTCAGGCCAGACGGAAAAAGGTGAAGAGGAGAGTGTGACTGGGTTCAGGAAAACACATGAAATAAATGAAAGGGGCACACGTGCGTGTGACTCTGTGTGTGTGTGTGTGTATCTGTGTGTGTCTGTGTGCCTGTGTGTGTCTGTGTAAGTCTATGTGTGTCTATGTATGTGTGTATGTCAGTGTGTCTGAGTGTATATCTGTGTGAATGTGTCTGTGTCTGAGTGTGTGTATGTCTGTGTGTCTATGTATGTGTGTATGCCTATGTGTCTGTGTATGTGTCTGAGTGTGTCTGTGAATGTGTGTATCTGTGGGTGTCTGAGTGTGTGTATGTGAGTGTGTGTGTCTGTGTGCATGTCTCTGTATGTGTGTATGTCTGTGTGTCTGAGTGTCTGTGTGAGGTGTATATCTGTGTATGTGTATCTGTGTGAGTGTGTGTGCGTGCATGTGTGTGTACATGTGCATGCATGTGTGTCTGATTGTGTGTCTGTGAGTGTATGTGTGTGTGTCTGTGAGTGTGTGTGTGTGTTTATGTGTGTATGTGTGTCTGGTTGTATGTGTCTGTGAGTGTGTGTATGTCTATGTGTCTGAGTGTGTGTCTGCGTGTCTGTCTCTGTATATGTGTGTGCTTGTGTCTGTGTCTGTGTATGTGTGTGTGTGTGTCTCTGTATGTGTGTCTGTGTATGTGTGTCTGAGAGTGTGTGTGTGTGCGCATGTGTCTGCACAAGAGACAGATGACAGAAAGGACTCTGCCTACTGACACAGCTGTCCTTTCAAGACTGGACCGGTCACTCCCTGACCTCCACTTAGCTCTGCAGGACAAGCGTGGTTAGGACACGGGTGGTTCCATGGAGGAGAAGCAGCTTTTGGGTGAAGGGGCTGGGGACACAGAGTCGCGTGGGACGCAGGAATGAAGGGGCTGGGGACCAGAAAGTGAAGAGTTTAGACCATCACTTTAAAGAGAAAACACCCCACGTGGCTCAGCTCCTGGAGATTTTCAAGAGTTCACGCCACTTTCTCACTCCTTCCCTAACTCTCCCCGTGTCCACCAGCACCCTCCATTTAGAGATGAGTAAACCGAGACCAGGAACCCACAAAACCACGCAGCTGTCGCCCCCGGGCCAGGGAAGGGGACCCGGGCTCTCCTCTCCCCGTGCTCGTCCCAGCCCGGCCACACCAGCCGATCCGATGCATAATTAATAGCGGGAAACACAGGACCCCACTTCCTGTCGTCTCCGATTCCCAGATGGTTCAGTAATGCACTTCCGTTTCCAACGACAATACCCATCTCTGAGAGAGATGTTGTCCAAACACGGAGCCGGGCCCCCAGCTTCACCTTTGAGTAAAACCAGGCCAGGCCTTCAAGGCTGCAGGGAAGGACCCCCGAGTCGGGAATGATGTGAGACCACGCGCCTTCCAAGAACAAAGCGCTCCCGGACCCAGCACGGCTCTCGGGAGCCACTACAGACCAGAGCCAGGACCAGCCAGGGTCCTGCGGGGACAGTGACCGGGCAGCGCCGGGTCACTCATCCCTGCCACCCGCTGCCCTCGCACGCTCTCCACACACCCCAGGCTTTCTATTAACAAGAGCCAGGGCCTTCCTTAGCTTCTAAACTAGCTATTATTCTTTCAGCTGAACGTATAACAACATGTTTTGTTTCTGATTTTTCATAGAAAGCATTCTTTGAAGTCAGTTTGTCACGTAACAGCACCACAGACAAGAAGAGAAAGAGAAAATACGACGTATAAGAGAAAAATGCCAATTGACACCATCAGTAATAAAAAAGTATACACACTAAGTTTCCCAGGGAACCTGAGTTGTTGTTACCAGTGGGAATTAGAGCCAAGTTGGGTTTTGTTTTGAAGTAGTTTGTTTACTTGTCGAAGGAAAAGTGATGGCGTCAGCAAGCCATCAGCGAGTATAAATATACCACATTCTTTAAAGATTTTGAACCCAGAGTCCAGAAATCTGAGTCTGAGATCCAGGTCCGCTGCTGGGCAGCTGGGTGGCCTCTGGGAAGTCATCTCCCCTCTCAGGCCAAGAATCCTCATCTGTACGGGCGTGGTTTGCATTCACACATCTAATGGTCCACGAAGACCCAGGCACATACAGGGGGATAAAGTGATGAGGGAAACAGAGCCAGCGGCCCTGCTCTCGGGAACTCAGTGCAGCAGTGGCCAGACGTGGAAGAGGAAACACACGGTTCACATGTGCAGGGTCCCAGGCCGTCTCCCACGGATAGGTCAGGAGGAAAGCAAACGCGGTTGAGGCCACTGTTATCACACCCCGAAACCCAAGCCATCCCTCTCCTTGCAAATGATCCCAGATGAAAATTCCAGACTTGCAAGCACGGATTGGAGAGGGTGCCTGTCGTCCTGGAAGCAGGACCAGCTTCCCAGGAAACTGATCAAAACTCAGAGAAGTAACTTCTTTTATTGTCTCTTCCTGGAAAAAAACTGTACGTAAGGGAAACAGGTCTCTCACCACTGAACAACACAGGGAGAACTGTGGCTCTTTCCCCCGCTAAAACACAAAATTTAATTACCTGCAGGTTTTTAAAGCCCAAATAGCCCATACCCGTTCTAACCTTACAATAAGCGCCGGCATTTATGTTGCGCGGTTGAGTTTTTGACATAGATTATTTGAGGCCGTGTGTATTTCATCTTGGTTGATTCAAGAAATTACAAGTGTCCTAATACTCAGTGACAGAAGTTGACATATCAAAGGATTCACAGGAACATCAACAAAAAATAAATCACCCTTTCACTGCCTCTCCCCAAAACTAAATTCCTCATTTTACAAAGACCATATAATCCTTTCATTTTCAAACAAATACCACGGCATCATTGTTATTCTAGCATAAGCTAGCATAAATCTTACAACGAGGAGCATGTTCAATGCACTGTCTAACAGCCCTGCTTGCAGGGCTCCCCCCCGACATCGTCCCAGGGCAGAATTCGAGGGGATCACACGTGTCAGGACAGTCAGTCGGTGGCGACTGGAGCGCACAAAGGCCCCCCCTGAGAACTCGCCACAGGAAACTATGCACTGCATTTCCCCGCCTTGTAAAAGGAGGGAGAGAAACGGCTATCAAATGAATTGGCACTAGAAGCATGTAATAGTTATTCTAAGCTATTAATTTGGAGTTTAATATTAACTCCGGTGTCTGCTATGACACACCTCTGACCCGCACCGGGCAGGGGGAGTGTGGCCGGGCACCATCACAGGCTCCGAAGGGAGACAAGTGGTCGGGGGAGGGGCTGGGGGATGGCATTCTTTTGCTTCAACCTTGTATTCGAAGATTGTGTTTGCTTTTAGGCAAGTATTGACTTTACGTGGGGCCAGTCTCGTTGAGCCTGACGTAGCATGTTCCTCCGTAAATTTTAAAGGACTGCAGGTTCAAGAGGTAGCTTTTAGCTCTCAGACATCTGAACAAGTTGAGGTGACACCACCATTCTTCAAATGAGCAGAAAGTATTCGATCCTAAGGGAAGAGGCAGGAGAGCGCCAGGATGGCCCAGGCCGCTCAACAGGACGAAGGGTGAGTCAGAGCCCCGCGTCTTTTGTGCCCTGTGTTCCCCTAAATTGTGTTTAATCATCATCAGAGAAAAAGCACTTCAGCTTTCTATCCAGCATTCCAGGAATGAGGCTAAACTCTGGAAGAAAAATCTTACCAATAATAACCATGCAATTTGCTCGTGCTTTTAAAAGACGCCCCCAAAGCCAGAGGGATCCTTTAACCCATCAGCCGCCTTCAGAAGGAGAATGGTTAAAGACTGTAAAATTCCCTGGCAAGATATCTGATGGTCTGGACGATGTAAAGGACCTGCTGCCCAGTGTTCTGAGGTGCTCGGAGGTGCTGAGGTCACTCAAGAAGCAGTCCCAAGCTCTCCGTCCAGCGAATCCCACCCCTCCCTGCACGGGCATTTTCTCATACCTTGAGTCCTAGATCCCGGATGATCTGGGGTTCCCAGGACAACAGAGAAAGTCGAGTATTTTCATGAAATGAAACTACCAAGTGGGCATCTTCACAAGCAACGGCCTGGCTCTCGTTACAAGTGTCTCTCCCTGCAAACCGGCTGTAAGACGTGTTCGGGAGCAGAGGAGAGTGGGGGGAGTCTGGGGGGCCCCTGCTGCGCAGTCCAGGAGGAGAGGAGGTGGATTTCTCATTCTCGGGAATAAGGCATATGCACTGGCCTTCTGAACCACTTGAACAGAAAGCGCTCAGAACTGACCGAGCTGCCCTTCCAGACGCCCTCAGCTGTCACCTTCCCCGGGAGGCGACAGGCCCGGCGTGTCGGGCTCCTCTCTGAGGAGCCACTGCTCATCGTAGACCATGATCTACGAAAGGTCACTTGTCCTGCAATCACCTGCTTCCCTTAGACGTCGCCTCCGACCGACGACCACCCTTCCGTGATGACGACATGGAGAAATCCACCCGCAGGCCCCATGGGAGCAACTCCCGCTGGTCCCCGCCCAGCACAGCGGCAGAGACACACAGGGACCAGAGCCCCTAAGCCACCGTGTGCTCCCGGCAGACCGAGGGGCGAGCTCTGAATCCACTTGTGCTTGGGGATGTGGCGCAGCTGGAATATGTACTATCGGTTCAGCACAGGGAACCCTACTCAGTACCCTGTAATAACCTATACGGGTGAAGAAGCTGGAAAAGAATGCATATACATACAGGTGTAAGCGAAGCACTTTGCTGTACACCTGAAACAATCACAACATTGTAGAGCAACTGGACTCCAGTAAAATTAAAAAAAAAAAAAATACTTCGCCCACTGTCACCACCTTCGGTACTCTAGTTTTGTAAGTACGTTTCAGCACCAAACACTGGACCTACCGATGAAACCACAGAATGGACTCCTCTGGCCAAGGCAGTGCGGTGGTGCTGGCAGCCCAGGGGACATCCTTTGCTCACGGGAGCCTGTGCTCAGACCACAAGCCACCAGCTCCCGGCTAGTGGCCTCTGGAAGTCAGAGGCCCTGCTCTGCCTCAGACGGTGCTGACACGCAGGAGAGACTCCCCTGTGAAAGCCAGAGCAGCTCCGGGGCCCACCCCACTCACTGCCACCTCTGGGAGCCCCCAGCCCCTCTCCTGCAGAGCCTGTGGAGCAGAGGGAGGAAAGACCCCAGCCTGCCTCAGCCCCGCGGCCTGAGGTCCCCCCTCCTCGCCCCTGTGTTTACGTTTCGTCTGGCATTCAGCTCTAGGTGGTGTGGAAATGCCTGGCACGCCAATCCCGTAAGCATGAAATACTGAGGAAGGCTAAGACAGCCCGGAGCTGGCTGTGCACGGAGCAGATGCTGCCACTCAGTGGGGCTGTGGTTACGCCGCTGTGGGCCACATCCTTAGACCATCGTACTGCTCGTGTGGTTACCTTCCCCATTATTCACTTCATCACAGCTAACAGTTGCTGCAAATAAGATGCCAGGTATTATGCTAATAAGCATTTTCCAGGAACTACCGGGTATAATGTTATATAAGATACTGTGATTATCCCTACATTTTAGATAAGGAATAAGGACAAACAAGCGTAGGGAGGTTAAATCGAACATGCGAACAGCAAATGAGAGAGAGCGCTGGGACGCACAGCCAGGGTCTCTCTGACCTCAGCGCGGGGCCCCCAGCCAGTCGACAGTGTTCGTTCCTGGGGGCCCGTGTCCCTGGGGTCTCAGGGAGCTTGTCAATTGGCTCACGTAGTGGCCTCGTGCAGCGCAGCCTGGAGAGAGGAGCTCGGCTTTGTGGCCGCGAGCAGACCCTGGTCTGGGTGCTGGACAGAGTCGCGGTTTGCTATCTATCCGTGCATATCTCACTCCGCATCACTGGCTACGTGGTGCCCATCCCCCTCCTAACAGGAAAGGTCCCCCAGCTCTGTCTCTGACGCTCATCCCTGGCCCACTCTCCTGGCTCCGATCCACAGGGTCAGTGTGAGGCTCCGGGGCTTCTTACGGGATTTCCTGGGTCTCCACGCTGGCAGCAAGCCCAGCCAGCTCGCCCAGCGGCAGCTTCCAAGACACCTGGCTCGGGGGAGCAGGTGCTTGGCCGCCCCGCTGCGCTGGGAACAATGTGAGCTCCTGCCTGTCTGGACTCCTGTGGGTCTCGGGGACACTTGAACCAGATGATTTCTAAGTTCGTTCTCACCCCTAATATTTTAATTTTATTGGAACTCATCTCTAATAGTGGCTGTTTTTTTTTTTAATTGAAGTACAGTTGATTTACAATGTCATGTTAGTTTCAGGTTATAGCACAGTGATTCAGTTATACATATACATATATATATATATATTCTTTTTCAGATTCTTTTCCCTTATTGGTTATTACAGAATATAGAGTATACTTCCCTGTGCTGTGCGGTAGGTACTCGTTTGTTATCTATTTTGTACGTAGGACTGTGCTTCTCTTATTCCCAACAGCCCAACTGGCTCTGTTTTTGAATAAAGGTGAGTGCTACCTCTGCCCTACCGGGTCATGTCCTGGGAATGACTTTTTCCCAGAAGTTAGAATACATATCTGGTTCTCCCCATCCTCTGCAGATGCCAAGCTTTCTGAAAGGGAGCAAAGCAGAGAACCCAGCCCACAGGATGTCTGACGCCATGACTCCGGCCTCCTCCCCAGATCTGACCCTTGGAGTCGGCTGGACCCAAGCCCCCATTGCAAGGACTGGGAGGTGGCTACTTTTCCATCAACTTCTCAAGAAAATGTCTAGGTGATGTTGAAAGCTATAGAAGAAAACCAATGTCTCCCTTCAATAAACCCCAATGCCTCAGCAGAGGTCAGTCGTCACCGTCAGTGACAACAGCTGCATGACCGTCAGCACACCTGCCCTGATGCTCTCTACCTGCCCGGGGCCAGGTGGTCTCAGAGGCTCAGGGCTGTGCACTGCTGGGGGCAGGAGAGGGAGGGATGGACGATAGCCAAGTGTAGCTCATCCAGGGGCCCCCGCACTGCGAGCAGCTGCCTTTCATTCCTTCCTTCCGATTCATTTGGACGAATGTGTCCCTTCTCAGCAGACTGACCCCCCACAGACAGCAGGTGTCGATGGTAATGACATCAAGCAATATTTATCAGTTGCCAGCACTTAACGGACTTTCACAAAATCAAAATGGTTTTGTAACTCGCAACGGAAGTGCCCATCTGAACCAGGAAGTACCCGCTATCAGACACGAGCCTCCTTTTGCTTGGGCCAAATGAAAGGATGAATGTAAGGTGAGCTCTGGCGTTCGCATCTGAGACAACAGCCGGGTGCTTCCGAGGTGAGAGCCCCAGTTTTCAGAAGACCTGGGGATCTACAAGCATGTTTGGAATTCAAATGGACTACAGAGGTTTTGGCGTGTGTCTCACTCCAAGCCCAAAGTCCTCTGCAACGGAATGAAATTCTAAAACGGGGGGCAAAAATCGCTTTCTTTTTCTTCACGTGGAAGGAATTGTGAAGCACGTTTAAAGCAGCTGCCTCAGAAAACATCACATCTACTTACGTACAATGTTAACTGTGCCAAAGCAACGCTGTGCTTGAAAGGTAACATACCTTCTTACAGAGACGGCACCAAAAAATGTGTAATTCTTCTACCAAAGAAATCACAGAAACTGTATGCTATTCTCTATCTCCTCTGCAGGAGAGAACCAGATCCTCTAAGGACCACAGAACACGTTCACATCCATCCTGTTCACCGAGCACGGGGCTTACCCCATGCAGTGAGGTCTGGCCCAAGAAAATCCCATCTGTGATAATTAACAGGGGAGCCGGTTTCCAACCTGGAAGCTGAAAGGCAGGGCCCAGAGGCTCTGAGAACTCATGAAAAGCTTCCCCCCAAAACCGCCTTTATAAAAGCTGCCACCCAGCAGAACTTACGAATGGGACACAGGGTGCAGAGAGTGGAGTCCCTGGTCAGAAACAGAAGTCAGCAGGCCATCGGCCAGCAGGCGGCTTCATGGACTCTGCACCCGCCTTCCCTTAAAACCTGGGATGTGTTTAACTGATCCGCCTGCACAAGGAGTGGCTTTCACCGCAGGGGGCACCAGCCAGCCCGCCTCAGGCCTCCGCGCTCCCAGAAGATGAAGCGCCGGGCTCCCCTGGAACCAGCGGGAGGGGCTGCCCCCGCCATGAGGGCTCTGCACAGACACGCTGCCCACCTCCCGGCCTCCGTCCTGGGGCTGCCCTGGTCCCGCCCACTGCGGACTGTGCAGCCACGTGGCCACTTCTGCCTGGTATCATCAGCGTGGGCCGCAGAGGGCCTGGCAGAGGGTGTGGTCCTGCCAGGCAGGAAAAGAAGGGCCCGCCTGTCTGTTTCCCCTACTCTCCATCCCAATTAGATGCAGAAAAACACACATTACTTAAAAAGAAAATGATTAGATGGAGCTTTTAGAAGTGAGCTCAGGCCTTCCCTGGTGGCGCAGTGGTTGAGAGTCCGCCTGCCGATGCAGGGGACATGGGTTCGTGGCCCGGTCCAGGAGGATCCCACATGCCGCGGAGCGGCTGGGCCCGTGAGCCATGGCCGCTGAGCCTGCGCGTCCGGAGCCTGTGCTCCGCAATGGGAGAGGCCACAGCAGTGAGAGGCCCGCGTACCGCAAAAAAAAAAAAAAGAAGTGAGCACAATACAATAACGTAATTTTTCTCAGTGAGTGCTACCATTAGACTGAAGAAGAAGGAAGACAGGAAAACAAGACAAACAAGAAATATCCCTGCAACGTTCAGCACGCACTCAAGTCCCGCGTGGGCTCTGATGGGGCCGCGCTCGGGGTCTGGGTTTTCTAGCAGATGAAGTGAACAGGCAGCAATGGTTGTGGTTCCTGGTGTCAGAACGAAAGCACAGCAGAGACAAGCAAGATGCAGTGCAGCTCGGCTCTTCAGGCCCTGAGTCGGAGACCTACCTCCTGCAGGACCCATCCAGACAGGGGTGCAGACCACACGATTGGTGACAGCCTCTCAACCTTGAGTTTGCTGGGCTTCCTCTTGCACTGGCCTCCGTTGCTAAAGTGCACTCAGAAAGGAGCCGCTTTATTCCTTCTACACACATGGATGGCCCCTTCCCATGTATCGGTACCAGGCTAGCAATGGATACACACCAGAGAACAGAACAGCCTGACAGTCCAGCAGGGGAGGCGGCTGGCAGATCCACAAGCCAGTATACATGGGCAAAATGCAACTGGTGTGTAAGGAACCGTGAGCATGTCTGCTGACAGAGGACGGCAGGGGCTCGGGGCGGAGCAGCGGCGGTGAAGGGTGAGGGGAGCCGCTCACGCTGGGATGGAGCACAGCTTTCCCGAGGATGCGGTAGGAGTGGGTGCGAGGGCTTCCAGGCGGAAGCATCACAGCACGGCTCTCCCGCGGCCGGGCGCCAGCCGGGCAGGATTTGTACTCCAGGGCAGGAGTTCTTCACCTGGGGCTAACAATGCCCACAGTGCCCACAGGGAGAATTCAGGGCATGCAAACTCATGGAAAAATTATGTCTTCTGTTTTACTGACCTCTTAGGCAAGCAAACCAATTACCAGCGAAATCACAGAAAAGTTCACATCCCGTGACCACTGTTGAAGACATCGCAGACTGCCATTCAGGCTCAGTGCGACTTCAGAACCGTAGTGGTTATGAAGCCTGCCCCTAGGTCTGGTAATTTAACATGTTGCTCGAAAAGTACATACATTACTACGCCACCAATTTGTTTCACATTTTTACTACTTGTTTCCTTTGAAACAACATATTTCAACATAATTTGTTTCCCTTGAAATCCTGGATATTTTATTTTTATGCACTGAGAAACTTTATTCTGAGAAGGGGCCCAGAGGCTTTACCAGAGGCCTGTGGGCAATCCAGCAATCAACCAATAAGAAAAATAACAGTAAAATTAAGAACCTCTTCCTTAAAACCATGGTCCTCAGCATTCTTTAGTGTAATGGATGAACGAAGTATTTGATTTCTCCATCAATGCCATTTCTTGCAAAGACCTTTTGGTAATAACTGAATAGCAATGCATTCCGAAGTAATTCACCACAAAAAGTAGGAAACGAGAAAAAGTATCTCTATAGAATTAAAAAATGGTAAAATTCAATATTCACTTACGATCAAAACCTTCTAGAAAACTATGAGTGGAAGAGTACGCTCTCAGCCTGATAAAGAATTATCTTCAAGAAATGTACCCCAGACATCCTACTTTGTGAAATTTTCAAGTTTTCTCTACAAGATAGGGGATGCTACCTGGCCTCATAGCTTCTGTTCAGCACTGCACTGGAAGGCCTAGATACTGCAATAAAAAGAAGTAAACGGCGTAAGGATTGGTATACAAGAAATAAAATTGTCATTATTCACAGATGATGCAAATTTGTAAGTATAAAATCCAAGAGAATCGATAGACAAATTATTAGCATTAATAAGTGAATCTGGACTTACCTGGTGGCACAGTGGTTAAGAACCCACCTGCCAATGCAGAGGACACGGGTTTGAGCTCTAGTCCGGGAAGATCCCACATGCCGCAGAGCAACTAAGCCCGTGCACCACAGCTACTGAGCCTGCGCTCTAAAGCCCACGAGCCACAACTACTGAAGCCCGTGCGCCTAGAGCCCATGCTCCACAACAACAGAAGCCACCACAACGAGAAGCCCGGGCACCACACGAAGAGTGGCCCCCGCTCACCGCAACTAGAGAAAGCCCACATGCAGCAACGAAGACCCAACACAAAAATAATTAAATTTTTTTAAAAAAGTGAATTTAGGAGGGTTACGAGATTGTGGTCACTGTATAAAAATCAACTGGATATCTTTCCACCAACAGCAAACAGAAATCATTTTAAAAAATAATAATACAGCATATTTTGCAGTGCCCTGGGATGCATCCTTCGGGCCAGCCTGATTTCAGCACAGCTGTGGTGGACAGTTCCATGCACATCCCCAGGTCCCACGTCAGGCACACACTGTGGGGTCTGAAGCCAGCCGCAGAAGTCTTTTCAGTCTGTGAACAGACACTCAGACGCGCAGGAGCGGTTAACACCCCTGGAGGCGACCCTCGACCACTGAACTGTTGGCAAACGCCCCAGCCTGTTCTTCAGTGGGAAGGACAGGACCTGTCCTCTATTCCGTGAGACTGAGTCCCAGCCGCCCACTAACACCTACTTTAGGGGCTTTCCTCTCTCTCCTGCCCCACTCTTGCTGGTCTGATTCTCAGAATTCCCTTCTAACTACCTATGCTCATATTCTCGTCTCAGGCTCTACTTTAGGAGAGTATAAACAAAAACCATTTACAATAGCATCAAATAATATCTGTAACTATGAATGACTCTTACAGGAGATATGCAAGACCTCTCTGCAGAAAAATATAAAACATTATTATAAGTAAAAGGAGAACTAAGTAAATGGAAGTATATAAAGTATTCATGGATTGAAAGATTATATACGGTAAAGATACTAATTCACCAAAATTAATCTATACAGTAAGTGCAGTCCTAGTCAAAATCCAAGAGACTTTGTTTTAAAGAAACTTGGCAAGCTGATTCTACAACTTTATGAAAATTCAAATAGGCAAGAATAGCCAAGATACTCTTGAAGGCAGGAGACATGTTCTACTAAATGTAAGATCTGTGAAAGTTACAGTAATTAATGGGGTGGTACTGGTGAAACTATAAACAAATTGATGATTAGAACAGAAATGAGAGCCAGAAATAGACCCCTAAATTTAGTCGCTCTAATACAAATGTGCTGCTAAACAGTGAGAAGTTATTCTCCCTAATAAAAAGAGTTCGGACAATCAGACCTACTTTTTAAAAGCCGTGATTATTACTTCACACTGTGTATATAAATTAGTTACGTAGAGATTGTAGAACTAACCACAAAAAGTAAAACAAGAAAGCTTGTTAAAGGTAATATAAGAAAAAATTTCTACTCTTTCTACTTATGTTCTATGTATATTCTTATATTCTGCTTACATATTTATTGTGTATCCTTCACTATTTTATCAGGCATTAAAGATGATTACTAAAACAGTGTCACTTATTGCACTTTTATAAATATAGGACAAACACTTCAGTCTCACATAATGATTTTTGCTTTTAATGACATTTCAGTATTAATGTCATGCCTATCCTCTGTGTGTGTGTGTGTTCTCTTGACGTGTCTTTGCCCACCCCCTCTGACTTTTTGTTTAGGTCTGTGTTTCACGTGTATCATATTGTTTGTTTTTCTTTCTGAACCAGGATAAGAGGTTTGACTTTTCATTCAAAATTTTAACCCATTTGTATTTATTGTCATAACTGGTATTTGATCTCGCTCATATTTGCCAGTTCCATTTATGGCTGCTTTTTGCATCTTTGTTTTCCGTACTTTAAAAAAATATAATGGAGAAAAGGTCTCACTTAACAAAAAACTATATCAAAATAGACATTATCTAGGAATACACAAAATCTTGGGAAATGTGCCAGACACTTATGAAGAAAATTTTAAAACCCGAGAAACAGGAGACTTGAAGAAATGGAAAGGTAAAGCATCTGCATCACATCCGTTAAACCGAGGGCGGTAACACTATCGACTTTCCTCAGGTTAACTTGTGAGCCCTCTTGCCATTTTATTTACAACTTTAAAGGGTTTTATCAGCTTGCTTGCTTGCTATTTGTACAATTAGACAAATGAGTCTAACAGTTATATTAAAGCATAATCTGGCAAAAAGAATTAATCTAACTGAAAACTTCAAGGTAAAACCTGCACGGCCAGAGCTAAAAAGAACACAGTGGCAGGATGATGCAGACAGGAGCCGACAGGAAGAAGAGTGGCCAGAACGAGTCCACAGAGGCACCGCTCGAGCCATGAGTGAACACGTGGGGGGTCTGATGCTCGGCACGTTTTAGAAACGTCGCTGCCATCGGAAAGTCGGAGCCTCCGTTTCTGGTCTGTCACTCGGGGTAACAATTGCACCAACTTCACAGCACGATGAATTACATAAATTAACACACAGAGAGTCAGAACCCGTGCACGGTGATCGGTCAGTGAGTTCTCAGCAGCAGCTGCTGTCACCCAGTACACGTGAGCACATTAACGTTCTGAGAACTCCTACCACAAAGAAGTCTGGTGAATGTTGCTTAAACAGAGCTTCCAAAAACGATTCGATTGGGCATGCTTTTTACAAACATAACTTCTCTTAAAACCTCTCACAACCATGGCCTGAGGAGCATGCTTTGGGCAATGCAGTCCTCGTGGGAATAAGAACTTAGGCTCTGACCAGGGTGGTGTTCAGAATCACTGGGGAAAGGAGAGAGTTTTAAACATGATACAGAGAAAACTCATTAACTATTTGGAAAGAAATAAAGTTAGGATCTCATTTTAAACTTTGCATAAAAATAAACTGTACAATACTAAACTAAATAAACTAAAAGAAAAATAAACTAGAAAGACTAAGCTAAAATAAAGAAGATATAATTAAAAATAAACTAAAAGAAACCATATTTTGTTTTTTTAAACCTGTTTTTAACCTTGAGGTAAAGGTTACTTATATAAGCAGAGCAGCAAGAGAAAAAAATCATAAGGGAAAACCTTGGTAGATGTTATTACATGACAGCTTACAATTTCTGCAAATTGAAAGACATCATAAATACAATGAAAAGGAAAACTATCAACATTTTAAAATATGTGCAACTATAACCAATAGGAAAACTATGGCCAAAGTGGCAATTGGCACAAAGAAATACTTTAACAAGAAGAGATATAATATCCAATCTAATATTCTGAGACAGGTTAATTCAAAGAAAAAATTAAGACAACAAGATTGCCTTTTTCCCTATCAAGGTGGCAAAGATTAAAACCCACCTTTGTCAGGTGTTTGGGGAAACAGAAAGTGTCACACGCTGTGAGTCTAGGTGTAGCCTTTCTGAAGGTCACTTTGGAAACCGTAGTAAAAGCTTTCAAAATATGAAGCACTTTGATCTCTCAGGTGAGACAGTGTTCTCTACTGGCACCCCGCCCCCAAACCCAGAAAATGAGTCAAAAGATGCTTACAGATGTAATGTCCAATATTAGCAAACAGACGGAGTATCCTACATTATGGAGGCCCACCTGCCCCTCCAACAGTATCCCAGAGGAAGCATTCATTTCTAACAATGCTATTTTATGTCACAGCACAAGCAGTACCTGCTTTCGGCTACACTTCTCACTTTTGATCCAACACTGCCTGTAAGTCTTTCTCATGATTATCTGATGCTTCTACGTGCGACACTCGGCAGTTTGTCTGAACGGGCAAAATCAGACAGACAAAATCTCACGCTAAATTCTAAACCGTCCGTGAGAGCAGGTACATTTCTCTCTGGACCGCCCGGCACCTTGACAGGTTCTCAGGGACACCGTGCATCTAAAATAAAAGGGCTGCCTGTACTGCGTGGGTCTAACTCAAGTCTCGCCTGCTGCAAGCTAAGCCCCTGCAAGGACAGTGTTGGTGAAAGCTCAGGTGCCGTCCCAGTAGGAATATAAGATGACAAGAGAGAGCTGAAGTGACACCAAAAACCCAACAGAGAAACCTAGGATGGCTATTTTGGCAGCAGCATGGATTCAGTAATGCCTCTAAAATCCAAGAGCAAAATTTGTAAATCAAATCGAAGTATGTGAACCGAGCCCGAGTGGGAGAGCTAAGTGGGGATGAAATAAAAGAAGGAGGGACATATCGCACTGCGATGCTGAATTCAAAAATGAGAGGCCCTCGCGGAGCCGGCGAAGCCCTTCTCGGCAGAATCGTTTCCTCCCAGTGGAAGCTCCTGTGTGGACTACCCAGTGTTATTTGAAATCGTTTCTGCCTCATGTTACCTTTATTCTGATCTTCTTAAAACCTGCCATTAGGTTGAGTTCAACTCTTACTGCTTTAGTGCAAAGTCGGTGCAAACAGGATTCACACACCTAGAACACATAGTCAGAGGCGACCCCATAGACAGTGATTAGGGGTGAGGGTACCACCGACCCCTCCCCAGGCTTGCTCCAGTCCCTTTCTCCCCGCCAAAACCTTGAAGGGTACACAACACAAACCGCACACACACACTGCAGATGTGGACTTCTCGTTGTCACGTTTGTGGACGGACACTGATGCCGTGCAGACGCACCTCTAAAGGGAGCTGTTTGCACAAACGCCAGCGGACACCACGTTACTCAGGTGACGTCCAAACAAGGCACCCGACGTCTCCTCCCCTCTCCCGCCTTCGAGTCCTGGTCAGGCCTCAGGCTTTGTGAAGCTTCTGGGTCATGAAGGCAGTCAGGTGCGAGCCTGGGGGATGCACCCTGGTCACCCGGGTACTTCCCATGCCGCCTGCCCCCTGGCACCCTGTCCGTGCATGCCCACGGCACACTGCCCGCCCAGGGGCCAGAGAAACGCATCTCAGACAGTGACAGGAGAAACTCAATAAAGGACATTATTTTGACTTTAGTGGGACCTGTAAGTGGACAAAAACTTAAATAAAGTCGCACGTTTGAAACGTGACGGGGTCTGCCCAGCAGTCAGTCTTCCCAGCTGCGGTCACAGCTCATCAAACTGAAGCAGCTGGCACCCTCAGCATGGGCCTCAGTCAGACCCTGACCTTCGATGGTGTCTGACTTTGGGATCCAAATCTCCCGGGGCTGAAAGGTCCGTTTTCCTAACTCAGCCATTCCGTGTTCCTGGAGCAAAGTCTCAGTGCAAACAGGAAACCCAGACAAACACAGGACAAGAGCCCAGGAGCTTGAAACCAGGCCCTGGCAGCCTCCACCTCACCGGAGACACCAGCACCTTTCAGGTGCCCGTTCCTGAAGGCCCATCTCACCGTCTGTGTTAGCAACGCTTTGGTCAGCTCTGCACCTTGTCATTCTCTGTTCGGGGTTCAGCGCACGCAGTTGTATCTTATTCCTTATTCTTCTATTCATTTTGCCCACCCTAGGCAAGTGAGCCCTTCCTTTCATGAGGATATAATGTGATCATTTTCAAAAATGCAATCTTTTTTACTGGAAGCGTCTTGCCTCCAACTGAATCAAAAGATGCCCAGGCCGTGGGCCTTGATTTCTGCCTTGCGCCCCTCATCTCCAACTGCATGCGCGGCACACAGCAGGAGCTCGACGAGGACCCGCTGATTAATGGAACTTGAGCCATGAAAGACAGCCCTCTTTGGGGAGCTCTATCCTTCAAGTGGGCCAATTAGCTTGTCTTCTCCCCATCACCACTGATGGGATATTGTGAATTACTCATGTCTACAATCAGCAGATTCAGGTACTCATCACTGTGAATAGCTTTCCACTATTTCAGGCGACCAAAAATAGCTGTACAGTAAACTCTCATTATGCAGGAGGATGGTAAGATGGGGTATTCTAATTAATTAAACATTCTGGTCAGTAAAAAAAGAACATATATATGCAGAAGACCAGCTTTTACAAAATGAGAATATAATAAGATATACTCGGCACGGAAATTACACCCAACGATGTAACTGCATCATTCAAAAATGACCTAAAAGACTCCTCTTGGGTCTGGCGCGGTGTGTGCGGGGGCAGCAGTCTGGAGAGAAAGATCTGTGATCTCACAAATTCAGCAAGTTTGAGGGAGAAGCTTACGTCTCTCCTGACCCCCAAAGTAGCCATGAGACACCCGTTTCGGATGTTCTAGTATCGGCATTATTTTCAATAACTGAGACTTTAACTAGCTACGTGAACTTCCTGCCTATTTGAATTCTGGAGAAACGAACATTTAAAGAAGATTATTTCTAGATTTTTAAAATGAATGAGAAGAAAGTTTGAGAGCAGATTTCCTGGGAGTTTGAATGTTATGGGTTTTGCCCAGTCTCGGAATTCTGTCTGTCTTGCGATATTCTCTCTCTAAAAATCCTTCTTTTGGTCATACATGTTACCAGCCATTTCAACAGAGACTGAAGTACATTTCAGTGTATGTATACAGTTTTCACACAACTTTGAGTTTCTTATTCAAAGTTTCTCTAATGAACAAAAGCGCATATAACAGCTGCTGTTTCCAATTTTTCTAGCTTGGGAAATTCAGGTTTCTTGATGCTTATGTGCTCAGATGTATTTGAATAATGAGCATATTTTTAAATGAATAAAATAACATTAAAACATAATGGGACTCAGTGGACCTGTCCTGGTTATACATTAGGTTGACCCAGGAGCCTTAGAAAAGGCCATCCCAAGCCCAGGCCTGAGAGATTTTTTTTCAGTTAAGTAGACTGGGGTGGGGTCCAGGCACCTACACTTTTAAAATTTGGGGAGATTCTAACCCAAGTTAAAACCCAAGACTGTGGAAGAGAGAAAAACCAGGCTTCTTAATTCAATATTTATTAAAATGAGAAATACCTGTCTTATCCAAACCGAAGAGAAAGAAACTCACATTTCTATGTGCAGAGATGCCTACATGCGGCGGAGGACTACTCAGGTAGGTACCCCAGATTACTGAAGGCTTGACCACCGTAAAGTCTGAGTAGTAAATAAACGCTGAGGTGCTTTTATTTTCCCATCTTAACAAGCTTCCCTTAATTCTAAAACCTTCAAGAAAAACGTATCAACAAACTCTTTTCATCTTTCTATTAATTTAGAAGTGGACAAATTCCTCATAAAAAGTACTGAAAGCAGAAATGTCTTGTAATTGGTTCCCGCGTATTTATACTAGGCGCCCAAGTTTGTGGACCAGATAACATCTTGGGTGCATGTCTGGGAGGAGGTGGCACTAAAAGCTTTGTATCACGACATCAAAGCCGTTGAGAGATGAAAGGGCATCTTTCTATTTGCATCATAAACAAATCTTACACCTATGATATTCCAAGAATCTTTCATTTTAACAGGTGGAAAAACAAGGACCAAGGCGCCATGTAAAACACAGAGGCTCGCCTGTGGTCGGTGATTCAGTTTATGGGGCTTTGACAGAAGCCCTGCCACGAAGTGATGCGGCCAGCGAGGGCGTGTCTGGCTCTCCACAGGGTGCGGTGTTTACCAGCCCCACGGTGATGTGATAAACCCATCATATCTGGGCACAGCTGCAAATAAATTTTTAAAGGGACCATTTTTGTTCCAGTGAACACATTTCAAATTTTTTGTCTCCTTTTCTGAAGGGTTGTAACTTAAAAAGGGGTGACTTGGTACGTTTCAACTTGCGTAGTGCAAGTTGAGGATCCGCACTCCTGGGTAAGTGATACCGGATGCCGGAACTTTTTTCCTGCAGGTCCCGGGGATGGGAGGCAGTGGGCCCCCCAGACGCAGGCCAGCAGCTGTTTCCCGCTGGTTGGTGGTGAACGTGGCCTCGGCAAGGAGCCTCAGCGGGGAGCAGTGCGGCTGCATCTGGGCCCAGCACCTGTTTCTCACCCTGGCGAGGAAGGGCACAGCGACAATGGCTTTAATCAGGGTGAGTGATGGACGATTAGGTGTCTTCTAATTGTACCTAGAACCTCTGAAAGAGCCCCACTCATGCTTATTTCATTTCTTAATTACAGAAATGCCTCTCTGAAATGGCTTCGACTTCCAAAAGAAGAATGCCGACATCTTCTGGATATGACGGTCCACTTTCCATTGAGAAGGGTGAGCATTTAAAGCCCTGAGCCTTTTCCAGCAGACGGATGCACGAGCTATTTCACTGAAATGGCCTCTCCATTTCAAACGTCATCAAATACTGCGACAGCGGTTTGTTTCAGAGATCTATTTTGGGTTTCTTTATTTAGTTATTTAGTTATCTTTTAAATTTTATTGACGTATAGTTGATTTACAATGCTGTGCTTAACTTCTGCTGCACCGCAAAGTGACTCAGTTATACCTACATATATTCTTTTTCATATCCTTTTCCATATGGTTTATCCCAGGATATTGAATATAGTTCCCTGTGCTGTACAGTGGGACCCCATCGTCTGTCCATCGCATGTATGATAGCTCGCATCTGCTCACCCCAAACTCCCACTCCTTCCCTCCCCACGGCCCCCCTCCTTGGCAACCACAAGTCTGTTCTCTACGTCTGTGAGTCTGTTTCTGTTTCATAGATGTGTTTCGTATCTAAAATGTGACACAGAGATATATTTAGAATACAAGACACCTGGAAATATTTAAATAAATCAGCTGCTTCATGAAAACGAGGAGAGACACACTGCACATCAGCATCATTAAAGACAAATACTGTTCCTTCATTAAACAATGAACAATGTATGAAAGAACTACAAACCCGGCATGGTTTAATGGGCCGCACTTCTGAGAGAGCAGCAGGGTCCAGGTTGGGGCAGACCCCTCAGACACACGGAGCTGAGCCACCTCCCTGCACGGCGCTTCCATCAGCTACTATACCACTGGGCATTTGTTCGTGTGGCATCATGCCAATTGCTGGGGTGCGGCCACTAGACACAGGAAAATACCGCACCCCGAGAAGCCTGCACACCCTGCAGGGAAACGTGGGGCGTGATGAGAACACGCGGGTAAACAAGCACGAACTGAATCCCGAGGAGGCCGACACCGACATCAGGCTCCGGCTGCGCTTCCCTGGGAATCCGCTCATCCCTGTGGGAAGGAGCAGGTGGGGGGAGGCGGGCGCCTGGGCTCCAGCCGGGGAAGGGGTGAGAGGAGGACAGCAGGTTAAAACAGTCCGAGACGTCTCACCTCAGTCTGATCCGTGTTAATTGTCTCTTGGGCGTAAATCTTATTGCCAAGGTGTCTGGGGTTTCTGTGACCTGATGGTGACGCGAATGAAAGGCTGCTGGTCGCTTGGGCCCTCTCTGGACCACTGCTGGCCCCGTACTACAGATGCTCCAACCTGCGTGCTGGGCTGGTCACTGCTGAGCTGTGACCAGTGCCGTCAGGGGCCCCGGGGCTGCCGTCAGACCCCAGGTATGGAATCCCCAGGCAAACAGGTCCCCTTTGTCCCAAGCCCTGGCCTCTGCCCACACACTGGCCCAGCCAGCACCTCTGCATGGCTTCAGCAGGACCCATCTGGGCTGCGGCACCAGGCCTCCTAGGAGAGGGTGCGGTGGACGCCCAGCTCTCGACCTTTCCTCCCCACACCGTCCTTCTGTGACCTTCACTCTGTGGGGACGAGTCAGGATGGAACGTCTTCTGCCTGCTCTCACCATCACCCCCTCTCTCTCTTCTTCCCACAAGGTCAGAAGGAGTCAGCTGTTCACCTCCTTGCCACCTGCCCTGGGTTTTCTCTGCCTCGGACACGAAGTCCTCCCCACAGACCTAGCTCTCAGTAGGTTAGTGCGAATAAGGGACCTTAGGAAAGATTTCCTTTCTTAACAAAGCCTAGGATTCATGATTATTTTGACATCATAAAAATCCATTTGGGACGTCACCAGTTGACAGTCAACGTCTTTTGTTTCTTTCCACTCCTGCTGGAACAATCCCAGGCCTCCAACCAAAAAGGTATGTATCCCTTGAAGAACTGGGGAGAGATCACAGACAGGAACGGCCAAGAAGAATGGCACATTCACGTGCATTTTAAAGTGTTACTGTAGTTTTATTATATCTATAATTATTATTTATTTTACACCAGATCACCAGTGAGGCCTGCACAGAGGGGGCAGAATCTGAACTTGGCATTTAAGAAAGAACAGAATACAGAACAGTGGATTAGAGAGGCCAAGCAGAGACAGACTTGAGCAAAGACCCAGAGAGTTAGAATGACAAGTGTCAATTATCTGAACGTTTCTGAAACTCGGATTTGTGCAGATGCAGGATCTCCTGGGGCCCACCTGAGTCCGGTGTACAGGCAGACTCATCACCTGAACTTTCTAGCCAATAAGAGTCTGTTTTCAAAAATGATCACCACGAGGCTTTGGCGATCTCTTCAGCTGCCCAACAGACACTCAACAATTACCCCAGTGAACACAAAGAGTCAACTTAACAAATCACGTCCTGTCAGCAACTGGGGTCATGATGGCATCGGTAAGTACAGTAAAAAAGAACCACAACTTAGCTAATCAACAGTGGAGCGGAGCTCCAACACAATTCTCCAGACTGTGAACCGGAGATTCTTCCTATTATATAGCATTGCCCCTCTGGCTGTCAGCATCCCTGAAGTTTTAGAAATCAAAAGACAATGGAGCATAGATAAACAACAAGGACCTTCTGTACAGCACAGTGAGCTCTATATATATATGAGCTCTCTCTCTATATATATAAAAGAACATATCATATATATATATATCTGAAAGACTGCTGTACATCTTAAACTGACACGACATTGTAAATCAACTATAATTCAGTAAAAACTTTTTTAAAAGACAATGGGGCAAACAGCCCCCTTCTCAGCAGCTGAGGTCGGCCTTTGCTCCTGATGCATGCACAGCAATGACAGTACACAGCCACTCTGCTGCTGCCAATCAAACTGCCCGCTGCTTCCCCACATGCCACATCCACGGGTCACAATACGGACATCTGGGCATAGACGCCCAGCACCTTTGGGCCTGTTTCTTTCCCTTTTGCATGGACTGAGTGTGGGGCTGTAGAAAGGGGACTGTTAAAACCCCATCGGCTCCAGGACGCCGGCAGGCCTGGAACTCTACCCTCCTCTTCACTCAGCACCTACGTCAGGACCTATGTTGCCTTGACTCCACATTGTCCCTGGAGATGCAAGCTTCTCGGTGAGCTGGCCCAGAGCTGGAGGTGGAGCAGAAATTCCACACGTCCGTCCACGGTTCTCTGTCAGGGTGCTCAGGGCTGCCCCGCCTACTGTGAGGCTTTCTCTCTCAGCGCCCCACATGTGCAGGTACAGGCCGTGATCCCACACTCTGGGTACCTCCCAGGACCTGCCTTAACACCACCACCAAGATCTGGTAGCGATCAAACCTGAACAAGGAGACTGGGAGGCCAGCGACATCACCACCTCCTGCCTGGGCCACTGCAGACACGCACGCAGGACTGTGTATCAGACTCTCGAGACCCCATCACCCAGTTCAACAATTACCAACATCCACCGTCCTTGTTTCACTGACCTCCCCCCGCTCTCAAGACCCCACTCAATTCTTAGCACATGTTAACAGCTCTGTGGGGCATACATTTAAATATACTGAAACGCACGAATCTTAACTGAATAATGTTGGCAGATTGATGCACCTGTGAAGCCCACACCCTATGAGGATAAAGAACACCTCCACCTTGTCAGAAGGCTGCCTCCTGTCCCACCTCCCAGAGGTAATCAGTCAGGGTTCCAACGTAGCTCACCATGCATTAGTGTAGCCAGGATGTGGACATCACACAAATGGAGACATACAGAATGTGTTGTGTTGGAGGGGGTGGGGGTGGCTTCTTTTTTCAGCTTAACGTCTGTGAGAGTCATCCACGTGGTTGACTCGGCCATGGTTTATTCCTCTTTGTTGGCCGGTGGCATCCCATTGGGTGAATATACCACAAGCTGCTTGTCCTTTCACCCCCGGTGGCCATTTGAGTTGTTTCCAGTTTTTGACAATCGTGAGCAGTTCTATGAACACAAGGATGCAAATCTTTCAGATGTATGTTTTCTTTTCTTGTTTGGTTGGTTTGTTGTTGTTGTTGTTTTAAGTTTTATTTATTTTTTATTTTTGGCTGCATTGGGTCTTTGTTGCTGCACACAGGCTTTCTCTAGTTGCGGCGAGTGGGTGCTACTCTTCGCTGCGGTGCGCAGGCTTCTCATTGTGGTGGCTTCTCTTGCTGCGGAGCACGGGCTCTAGGCATGTAGGCTTCAGTAGTTGTGGCATGCGGTCTCAGTAGCTGTGGCTCGCGGGCTCTAGAGCGCAGGCTCAGTAGTTGTGGCACACGGGCTTAGTTGCTCCACGGCACATGGGATCTTCCCGGACCAGGGCTCGAACTCGTGCCCCCTGCATTAGCAGGCGGACTCTTAACCACTGCGCCACCTGGGAAGCCTTATTTTTTTATTTTTTATAAAAACATGAATGCAGTTACCAAATCAAAGGTTACATGTTTAATTTTATAAGGAACTGTTAAACATTTTCCAAAGTGGTTTTACCACTTTACTTACCAACGAGAAACAAACTGGAATTCCAGTTGTTCTTTTTTAATCGTAGTCATGCTAATGAGTATGTCGTGTTGTGTCCTCGTGATTTTAATTTGCATCTTTCTGATGACTACGATGTTGAGTGCTTCTTTAAGGGCTCGTTTGACCAGTGTCTATCTTCCTTGGTGAAGTGACTGTTCAAGTCTTTTGCCTATTTTTAAAAATAAGTTGTTTTCTTTTTGTTATTGAGTATAAGAAGTATATTCTTGGTACAAGTCCTTTGTCACCTTATAGGTATTGAGCATATTTTCTCCCAGTCTAAATCTGCTCATTCCCTTTTTTAAGCTATATTTTGAATGAACAGGAAGGAGTTTTTTTAAATGAAGTCTAATCAAAATTTTCCCTTTGAATATTGTTTGATTGAATCAAACAGCTATAATGTTTGATTGCTGGACTTTCTAATAAGTCATGATGTCAAGTATCATAAGCTCTCTCACAATTTTGGGGCTGCTCTATCTTTCTTATGCTTCTATGCCAATGTTAGAATCAACTATTTAAATTTTTATGGTATAAGATTGGGATTGTGCTGAAAATATAGATCAAGTTGGAGATGAGAGACAACTGAACAACACTGAGCCTTGCAACCTTTCATGAACATGGTATACATCTCTTCATTTATTGAAGTACTCCCTATTTTCTCTCAGCAAAGTTTTGTAGTTTCAGTGTACATATGTTGTATGTCTTTTGTTAACTTTATTTCTAAGTATTTTATGCTTTTTTTGATGCTATTATACGTGAATTTTTTATTTTCCTTTTCAACTGATTGCTGCTAATATACAGACATTCAACTGTATTTCTGAACATTGCCCTTTACCCTGAGACTTTGTTAAACGTACATATTTGTCCTAATAAGCTACTGTTGTGGTGGTTGTTGTCAATAACTTCGGATTTTCTGGGTAAATAATCAGGTTGTCCGGGACGGGGCAGTTTTACTTCTTCATCTCTATTTCTTCTTCTTATCTTTCTGCACTGGGTAGGACCTCTAGTACAAAGTTGAATGGAAGTGATGATAACAGGTATCCTTGCCTTGTTCCCAATCTTAGAAAAAAAGCATTCAGTGTCTCAACATTAAGTATTATGTTCCCTGAAGGTTCTAGTAGATGCCTTTTATCAGATTGAGGAAGTTCCCTTCTATAACTAGTTTCCTGAGAGTTTTTGTCTAGAACAGCTCTTAATTTTTACCAAATGCTTTTTCTGCGTCTATGGAAATGAACCAATTACTTTATTTTTTATTCAATTTCTATGATTTTCAATTTCTATGGTCTATGATTTTCAAACGTTAAACCAACTTTACATTCAAGGATAAAGCCCACTTGGTCATGATGTATCCTTTTCATGTGTTGTTGGATTCAACGTGCTAACATTTTGTTAAAGATTTCAGCATTGATGTTCTTAAAAGATATTGGTCTATAATTTTCTTTTTCTGTGACTCCTTTGTCAGGTTTGGGTATCACAATTATGCTGCCCTCATTAAATGAGTTGAAATTTTTCCTTTCTTTATTTTCTAAAAGATGATTATAGGATTGGTAATTTTTCTTCCTTATATATTTGAAAGAATTCTTCAGTGAAGCCATCTGGGCCTAGAGTTCTCTTTGTGGGAAGTTATTTTGACAGGAAGTTTAAGGTCTTCAATAGATATAAACTTACTTGAATTTTTCCTTTCACCTTGTGTCATTTTTGATAAGCTGAGAAATTTGTCCGTTTCAGTTTTCATTTATTGACAAACTGACAATGAATCTATCAAATTTATTACATAAACTTGTTTATAATATTTCCTTATTATGCTTTTGATGCCTATAGGTTCTGTAATGATCTCCCTCCTTTCATTACTGATATTATTCATTTACGTTTTCTTTTTTGCTGAACTATTTTTGCCAGGGGTTTATGGATTTTATTAACATTTTCAAAAGACCTAGTTGGGCATTGTTATGTTCCCAGTTGTTATGGGCTGTTCCTGATTTATTTATTTCTGCTTCTTGCTCTATCATTTCCTTCCAGTTACTTTTGGTTTCATGTGCCCATTTTTTTTCTAGTTTCTTGAAGTGGAAAATTAGATCATTGATTTAAATCACTCCCTTTCTAAAATAAGCATTTTGGAGTTATAAATTTCCCTCTGAGCACTGCTTTAACTACATTTCATAAAATTTGATACGTACTATTTTTATTTTCATTCAGTTTGAATTACTCCTCTTTTTCATTGTTATTTCTTCTTTGACATATATTTTTTCTTAAGTTCATCATTTAACATAAAAATATTTGGGGCTTTTCTGGAGCTCTTATTCTTATTGATTTCAGATGCAATTCCACTGTTGCCATAAGACACATTCTGTAATATTTCAATCTTTTCAAGTTGATTAAGTGTTGTTTTATGGTCCAGCATATGAATTATTGTGATAAGCATTCCATGTATGCTTGAAAATAATGTAAATTCTGCAGTGTTGAGTAGAGTTTCCATAAATTTCAATTAAGTCACTTAGATCCTATAATTTAGATTTATTATTTAAATGGATACATTTATAAATACATAGATTTGTAATCATGATTTATAACTGAGATTCTATGTCTTTATAGATTAGTGACAACACAGTCCTACCATTGTGTATTTATCTCTTCTCCCACCTTCTGGTGCAGGTATTTTGAATCTCTGTTACTAAGCTTAGACAAATTGTTCATGATTATGTCTTGCTGACAGCCCTTCATTAGTATGCTTTGTCTCAAAGTCTATTTATATATATTATATATTATCTTATATATCTATATAGTATATACCTATATAATATACACCTATATAAAACACTTATATTATGGGTATATAGGTATATATAATATACATCTATTCACATAATATACATCTATTTATATAATATACATCTATTTACAATGTGAGATATATATACACATATATATATATATATATCAGACTAATCATATTCAAGTGTTCAATAGCTTCTACCAGTGGCCCCTGAACTGGGAAGCCCAGCCTGGAATGCCTCTTTGCTCTGTGCTGAAGACTAGTTTCCTGGATATAGAATTCTAGGTTGACAGACCTTTTTCACTACCTCATTTTTTTTTTTTTTTTTCTTTTTTGCGGTACGCGGGCCTCTCACTGTTGTGGCCTCTCCCGTTGCGGAGCACAGGCTCCGGACGCGCAGGCCCAGCAGCCATGGCTCACGGGTCCAGCCGCTCCGCGGCATGTGGGATCTTCCCGGACCGGGGCACGAACCCGTGTCCCCTGCATCGGCAGGCGGACTCTCAACCACTGCGCCACCAGGGAAGCCCTCACTGCCTCGTCATTCCATTGTCTCTGGTCTCTATCGTCTCTGGGAAGAAATCTCTGTAATTAGTATAGTCGTTTGCCTTCTGTAACATGTCATTTTTCACTAACTGCTTTTTCAAGTTTCATATATTTGGATTTCAGCAACTTTACTATGATGTGCCTCGATGTGTGGTTTGGGGTTTTGTTTTTTTTCTTTTTTTTTCTTTTATTCCTACTTGGAATCTTTGAGTTTCTGGGATTTGTAACTTGATGTCTCTAATGAAATTCAGGACGCTGTTAACTATTACTTCTTCAAATATATTTTTCTGTTCCAATATCTTTCTTGTCTTTTTTGGGACTCTAATTACAGATATATTAGACTACTTGATAGTTAACGATAGGCTTTGGAGACTCTGTTCATTTTCTTCAATGCTTTTTCTGTTCTTCAGAATTGATCGTTTCTATTGATCTATTTTCAAGTTCACTGATTCTTCTGCCATCTTCATTCTTCTGGTAAGTCAACTCTGTGAATATTTCAGTTCCATTACTGAATATTAAAGGTCTATACCTTCTACTTACCAGCTCCCAACTATTTATCGATGATGCATTTATTTTCCTTTCTTTTCCACACTTAGGTGCTTTAAAGTGTTTGTATGCTCACTGCAACATACGGTTCACTTGGGGTTGGTTGTTATTTGCCACTTCTTTTTTCTTAAGTATGAGTCACACTGTCTTGTTTCTTCACACGTCTGGTTTTTTTAAAATTATTATTAAACACAAGTCATTACAGATGAAACACTGTAGAGTCTCTGGATTATTGTACGCTCCTCTGGAGAGCATACAATTTTTATTTCAGCAAGCAGTTAATTTGGCAGGGCTCAAACTCCATAAAATCTCTGTTTAATTATATTGGATTCCAGATGCTTCTTTTTCACCAGTGTCTGCGGGGCCCACGACACACAGCACAGTTCAGCAGCCAGCTGCTGATGGGGTGGGCTGTGTACACCAGTGTGGGGCACCTCTCTTTCACCGTTTCCCGTCTAACTTTCCAGATATCTGCCAGCCGAGAGTCCCTCAGCCCAGAAACCTGCAGGTTCCTGCTGTCCTCACCACATACTGGGGGCTGGGGAGGACCCCGAGGCAAAGAGGTGTGAACTCAAAAATTCTGCCACCTCTGGGGCCTGCATTTTAAGAGCAGACTCCTCTCCAGCTTCTGCCTGTTATCAGTTTCCTTCCATTAACATCAAAAGTTTTTATTAGTATATTTTGTTCGGCTTTTGTAACGATTATCTGTGGGAGAGTTAATCGGATAAGCTACTCTGCCATCACCACAAACTTGAACTTCCACACACTGTATTTTGAGTCTTGCCTTATGATAAACCTGGTAACTCTGACCTGAACCAGCCTGAGATAGTTCTCTACCTTAAGTTCCCCAGCAGACGTTCCTACAGCACTTTGAGGAAGCCCAGCTGACCGGACCGTGTCGGGATTGCATATGGAGAGTTTCTCTCGGACTCTGGAGCCAAGCAGAGCAGTAAATTGAAAAGTACCACCTGAGAATTCATTTAAACTTGCCACTCCCCTCCTCAGAAGGTGACCACAATCACCTCCCATAGGCATTAAGCTACATATTAAGCTGGTATTAAGATTGTTTCCCCTCCTAAAATTCGCTTGGGAAAATTAAAAAACTGACGAACTTCAGAAAATCTGTTTCTGGAACAAAATGTCCCTTCCTTGCTGCCTTTCCTTAGCTGGATTAGAACCAGCCACCCCTTTTACTGCCCTACTGTATTAACAGTATGGTAACCTGGTATCTTTTCTAGCGCCTAGACTTGGGAGAGAGCTGACCACTTTCTGGCCCAGCTGATCATGGAAGAGTGTCCACACTTCATAGAAGGTCGGCCTTCCTTTTTTTCCCTGTAGGGTAATATAAACTTAAAATGAGGGGAAAATGCTTAAATTTCATTCTGAGATTTAAAAGGAAGCTAGCTATCATTGCTGTGTATCTGGATGAAAATAATATAGTAACAATTCAGGAAAATACAGAAGAAAAAGAAACAGGATGAAATACCACCAGATGGACAATATGATGTGTTGGGGACACGTGGAGTATTTGAAACTTTCATCACTGCTGGGACGTGAAAACTGCTACAGCATTTAGGGAAATAAATATATATTCAACCTATAATGTTGAATGTATAGAGATTCTTCAATCCCACAATCCATTCTTTATTTATTCCTTAAATAATCTCACGCGTTTTGCAGCAAGACCCATGTAAAAGAATGTTCACTGCAGCGTTTCTGTGTACTAGCCAAAACCCAGAAACAACCAAACAGCAATCAACAGAAGGATGGATAAATATATTTCGTTGTGTGTAGACAATGGAAAAGTACACAGAAATGAGAATAAAACTACACAGAAATGAAAATAAACAAACTATAATGACATGCAATGTATGGGTGAGCTTCACTAAATAACGGTGGGCAAGAGAAGCAAGATATGAAGAATAGAGACCTCGTGACCCAATTACTGCAAAGTGGAAAACAGACCTGTTTATACTACACGGTTTAGGGATGTACATAGAGGTGGTGAAACTGTCAAGAAAAGCAAGAGAATTATCACCACAAATGCTAAAGTACTTGGGAGGGGAGGGAGGCAGTCTGGGAGGGATGGTGGATACCCATGTTTTGGTTCATAATTATCTATTAAATTACGTTCACACTTAATGCATTTTTCCCTATGTACATTTCACAATAATGTCTTTAAAATATAATAAAGTTAAGGGAATAGTGAGGGCCCTGAGGACCTCTAAATGTCTGGTGCTCTAGTACTTTAAGAAAGCTTTAAAAACACCTGTTTTGCCATCATCACCTACCTCTGCCAGCACCACCATGCTTTTCCCACTGCTCAGGGATTCCAGAGAGTCACTATTCTACATATGTATACATTAGAATGTCTTCTCCAAAGGCGTGTCATAAGTGGCTCACGAGAAACAGTGGAGGCAGTTATGAGAAGTCCATTAGGTTTTCAAAGTTGGTTCAGAGGGGAAGCATTCTCCCTCAAAGCCACCATCGGATCATCTACTGCAGGTTGACACAGCACTTCTGTGCGGGGTGAGACCACCCCCGAGCCTGAGGTCACTCCATCCTCTGGGAATAAACCAGCTGCCCGAGGTCCCCATCCCCACAGCCTCCAAGATCTCGGGACCCATCTCATCGTGCTTTGGCTTCACCCGAGTCATCGTTTTCTAACAGTAAGTCCCAGTGGGTGCTTCTCCCCCGAGACCCAGGGCCTCCTCGGGTCTGACCCCACGTGCCCACCCCTCCTCCCAACCTCTTCCCTCCCGTCCCCGGGGGGTCCTCCTCGGCGTCACAGGCTCCCCACCCGCCCTGGACGTGTCTTCCTGCTCTGATCACACCTGGCTGGGCCCCTGGACTGCTCATGCCCCACCCCTCACGCAACCCTCCTGCCCTCACTGCCACCTCCAAACTGCTCTCCTCTCTTTTTTTTAAAAAAAATATTTTATTTATTTATTTATTTATTTTTTGGCTGCGTCGGGTCTTAGCTGCAGTATGCAGGAGCTTTCATTGCGGTACAGGGTCTTCACTGTGGAGCGCAGGATTCTCTCTAGTTGTGGCGTGCAGGTTTTCTCATCTAGTTGTGGCGCGTGGGCTCCAGAGCACGTGGGCTCTGTAGTTTGCGGCACATGGGCCCTGGTTGAGGTGTGCGAGCTCAGTAGTTGTGGCGCACGGGCTTAGTTGCCCCACGTGGGCTTAGTTGCCCCACGGCAACAGGGATCTCAGTTCCCCGACCAGGGATCAAACCCACATCCCCTGGAAGGTGGATTCTTGACCACTGGACCACCAGGGAAGTCCCTCTCCTCTCTTCTTTAAAAAAGCAAAAAAGACTGATTCAGGGACTCAGGATCAAACTTTGTGATCCTTTCCTGCCCTTGCAGCCCCTCTCCCTCTTTCAAGGTTGATTCCACACCCACCTCGGGCCTCCCCACCTGCCATGGCCCCAGACTCAGGCCTGGGCACTTCAGTGCCACCTGAGGCCACGACTTCTCGGCAGCCACGCACGCTGACATTTGGGGCCAGTACTTCGCTGGAAGGCGGTCCTATGTGGGCTGTCGAGCAGCCTCCCTAGCTTCGACCTCCCGGCACTGACGACCAAAAACGCCCCCAGACGTTACTGACATCCCAGGGCGCGGGTGGGGGAGAGAGGCAACCCCCCAGTCAAGAATTCTTGCTTTAAATGATCCACCTAACATTCTGAACTTTTACTTCCTTGACCCTCTTAGCTCTAACCATCACGTCCTCCACCAGTGCTAGACCCCCCTCAAGAGGTCACAGTCTAGACCTCGCTGTCACCAAGGACAGTGCCACCTCCCACGTCTCAGCTTCAAACATTCTGTCCATGAGCCTCGGCACCTACTGTCCGCCCGCTCCTCCTGCTCTCAGGCTCCACGACTCTCCAACCTGCGTGTTGACCCTTGTCCCTGTGCGTGTCCCCAATCCCACCTTTCCCAGCTTTGAGTCCGAGCTTTAGCACAACTTTCACTAATACCCTCACCTCTCTTGTCCTTCTCTTTTAATTAATTAATTCAAATTGTGCTCACCTGGAAAATCCCTGACTCGGGGTGAGTCCAACTCTCTGCTTATGCTGTACCTGCCCCAGAGCGGCTGAAAGGGGCTGCAGAAAAGCCCTCAGGGTGGCCAACACCACCCATTCCAAACGTGCGACCACTGGTCTCTGATGAATACTCAGGGCCACCACAGTCCTACTCCGCTCCCCCGGGACAGTCCCTCTCGTATTTTCATCGATGGCTCTTCCCTACCTCACCCTCTCGACGGAAATCCTTTCTCAATCCAAGCTTTCAGGGAACAACCTCATCTTTGACTTCACAGAAAAACAGTGCCTGTTTCAAACTGCACCCGCAGCTCCCAAACACACCCTAACTTTAAAGAGCACCTAACACACCTTTTACTTATTCTTTCGTTGACTGTCTTCCTCATTACATGACAACAAATGTACATGACATGTACATGTTCCTCATTACATGACAACAAATTCTCCAGGAGGAGAATTTTCCTGGCTTGTCCACTGCTGTGTTCCCAATGCCCAGTACACAGTAGGTGCTCAATAAATATTTGTGACACTGGCGAAGCAATGAATAAACCGACTCAAGCTGACGAGCCGCTGCACACGTGCGTGAGCGGGTGCCAGTGCGCTCCTGGCTCCCTGCCTGTCTCCTCCTCCAGAGGGGCAGAGTCCAGGGACCGTGCTTTACGCTTCACTCTTGTGTCTGAGTGCCTAGAACAGCACAGTAGATGCTTCGTAAACCTCCAGTCTCTGACTAATCGTTGGTTGTCTTCTTTCCACTTTTCATATGTCTCCTCAACTATAAAAGGACAAACCTTTGAATATTCTGTATTATTTGTATCCCCCTAGAACAAGGAAACTGTCCCAGTGTTCACGAATAATCATTCCCTCAACGAACAAGGAGCCACTGCCGCTGTGGGAGCACAGGCTCATTTCACCAACTTCACAAAAACCCGACCAGGGTGAGCATTTTTACTTGCAGGCGACCGTAATTTTGGACCAATGCTTTAGAGGAATTTGTGCCCCCAATGTCGGGCAGCGCTGTGACTGGGCAGAATGAGACCCTGTTACGGGCCCTAGGTGGGGGACACCACACCATCCAAAACAGCCTCCTCTGGCCCTGGATTTATCCCTTTAACTTAAAAGCCATTCCCTTTGGAACTGCAAATACGCCTAAAGCCGCTAACACTTTAAACTGATTCTCGTCACTAACACTGGGGACACGGTGTCCTCTGGCCCTAATGCACTTCCTTCCTGGCTGCAGCCACGTGAACCCCACCTGCAGCCCAGGGAACTGGGACAGTCTGACCTCACCTGGCTTAGCACAGACTGCCTGGGGCTCACGACCCGGCCCGGGCCAGCCTGGCAGCTTGGCTCAGGGAGACGGGCTCCTCCTGTGTCTTGCTCCTGATGTCGCGCCCCTGTCAGGAGCCCCAGTCCTAGTAACGGGGTCTTGCCTGGCTCTGTCATGCACCTGCCCGCTGGCCCGCTCTCTGATGGAATCTTACTGCATCCTTGCAAATCCTCCCGGGGGCTAAGGCAGCCCAGTGACTGTCCTTCTATCTGCGACTGACCTCCTCGAAGCTGCTTACCTGCCAGCCTCTCCAGCCACCGTCAGTTCTGGTCTTTCCAAATTCCAATCAATCCCAGTCCGTCTGGTTTAGGTGCAGCTAATCAGAAGATGCAGCCACAGCCACAGAATATAGTATAAACATTTCAGTAGGAATGAAGATTCTGATAGAAATGAAGAGAGAGTTGGGGAATCTTGTATAGGTGTCTGTATGTGTGTGTGTGTGACACGCCAGCCACTGCTGCCTGGAGACTCAGGACCTATGACGACATGATGCTCCACTGACAGGCCACTGCCAAGAAAGTCAAGTCTGTGTGTAAGGCAGGTGGGCCAGCAGGGCCTCCCACGGGCTCTGGAGCATAGACCATGATGGCCCCAGGCAAATGCACATGCTAAAAAGTCCCCCCAGGGACCCGTGGGCACCGAGCAGCCACTATCTGTCACTAAAGCCATATTGTCCTGGACTTGTGAGGGAAGCACAGAAATACAAAGCTGAAGTTCAAAAGACTGTTTGCTCCTGTGATCCACGTTTATTCTTCTTCGAAAGGGGGGCCCAAAGCTGGGCAGTGAGCCAAGCACTGCCAGCAGGGCCGCAGCTGATCTGAACACACGGAGCGTGTGGCTCCTTTCCTACGTGGTCCCACCCTCCCGACCGAGTGCACCTAAACCCTGTCAACACGCCCTTCACTGCATGCCTTCTGCAAGCCGTCTGAAGACAGCACTGACGAGGAGGGTGACTGGGCACACGCCCGGAAATCGGGCTTGTCTGAGGCCGGTCTCTCCTAAACCTGGAATCAAGGCTCCAGGTCAAAATGATCTCTTCTCTCTCCTCAAGTCCTGCTGTCCTGGGGGGCATGCACTGTCTAGTAGTGGTCACTCATCAGTTTGTAGGAGTAGATCTGGACCCTTCAAAACTAGACCACAGCTCCTTCCTGATGGGACCCCGTCTTCTCCTGTGGTCTCCACAGCACCGAGGACCACAAGCGAGGTCCTAAGTCCTGAACCCATGCTGGTTTTAGACTATCCAGTGTAGGGACCTAAAGAGGACCCAATCCAGCCCCCCACGTGCTACATAAGGATGACTTCTTGGCATCATTTTGGAGACAGGACAAGAAGTTTAAACTTCACATCTTCACATGACTTTACTTTCAACTTTGGCTTAAAGTTAAGGGCCTACTTATTTGCAAAGCAGAAACAGAGACACAGATGTAGAGAACAAACTTATGGATACCAAGGGGGGAAGGGAGGGTGGGATGAACTGGGAGGTTGGGACTGACATATATGCTCTACTATGTATAAAATAGATAGCCAATGAGAACCTACACCACAGCACAGGGAACTCTACTCAGTGTTCTGTGGTGACCCAAATGGGAAGGAAATCTAAAAAAGAGGGGATATATGTGCACGTATAAATGATTCACTTTGCTGTACAGAAGAAACTAACACAACACTGTAAAGCAACGATACGCCAAAAAAAATTAATTTAAAAAAATTGGGGCTTCCCTGGTGGCGCAGTGGTTGAGAGTCCGCCTGCCAATGCAGGGGACACGGGTTTGTGCCCCAGTCCGGGAAGATCCCACATGCCGCAGAGCGGCTGGGCCCGTGAGCCATGGCCGCTGAGCCTGTGCGTCCGGAGCCTGTGCTCCGCAACGGAAGAGGCCACAACAGTGAGAGGCCCGTGTACCGCAAAAAAATAAATAAATAAATAAAAAATAAAATAAAAGATACATGTTTATATATTTTTTTTAAAGCTAAGTGCCTACTACGTGTCCGCCCCTCTGCTGGGGGCCAAGACATATGAAACAAGGGATAATCCCTGATATCAAGAAATTCACAGTCTAGGGACTTCCCTGGTGGTCCAGTGGGTAAGACTCCGCTCTTACAATGCAGAGGGAGTGGGTTCCATCCCTGGGGAACTAGATCCTGCCTGACGCAACTAGGACAGAGCACAGCCACATAAGTAAATACATAAATATTTAAAAAAAAAAAAAAGAAATTCATAGTCTAATGGGGAAGAAAGATGAACGAAGTAAACACATAAGTAAATATATGATTGTAAATACCATACATGTTAGTGAAGGAAACGAACAGTGCAAAGAGCAACTGGCCCGGAGGGAGCGACTCAGCACGAATATACCTATTATAAAGCTCAAAGGCCACCTCTGAGCTGTAATTAACCTTAATGCAGAGTAATACTACTTCTGGCAAACTGTGCAGCCGTAATTCTCAACTAAAGCTGGGGGGAAAATACATGAGAGCCTCTTTACCTCTAAAATATAAGACTCAGCCCCACCGAGGGCCTCGCTCCAGGCTTGTGAGTACTTTTTCTGCTCCCTTCCCCCCGTCCCTCACGTGCACACAGCCTTGGAAGTCAGCTCAGAAAATGAAGCCGTGCAGTTCAGGACTGTATACACACACAGGTCAGGCAAGGTGAGAACGTCGTGAGTCTGTACTTCTGTTCAGCTGAACGCTTTTCATTAAGAAACGTATGAGCCAGTCTCATTGTCTGAGCTGTTCCTGGTCCAAGGCCCAGCCACGCAGACCCAACAAGGGTGGGGCCTTGTCAGACCCTGAAATCATTTTCAATTCCCTACTAGCTTCTCTGGGCGTGTTCCCAAATCCAGCCCTGAGGCTGCGAGAATGCATAGATCGTGTGCCTTCACCTGCACCCAGGTCTTCACTTCCCCAGCTCAGCTGTAACTGGAAAGTATCTAAACTTTGTCTCAGTGATTTCGTTTCCCCATTAACATCTGCATCTTTGGAATTAATCTCGTATAAGAAAACCCCCCTTCGGACACCTAATTCTGGTTTCTCAACATGCCACATTTAAGGATTTCTGGTTTCCTACAAATTTCAGACTGTATGAAAGAAGGGAGGGCTTTGCAGGGAGAGAGCAAAAGTCACCGCCTTCATGGCCATTAACAGTGAGCACAGCCTCCCTCCTCTTTCTTGAGCAAAACATGGTATATTTATTGAAAGACGCTTGAGAGGACCACTGATTAGACCGAAATCTTATCACAATATACTAACCAGAAGAGCAATTTGCACAAAAAACTGGGCTTCTAACTATAGTAAACCACCATCAGATCAATTCCTACTCTAAACCAAGCTCCTGGGAAGAAATCCCATACAATACATAAATACTGGACTGAACCATGTGAAAGATTCCCGTGTTGACTAACGTCCTCTTGGAAGGAAGTCTCCAGTGGCCTGACACAGGGCTCTGGAGGTGACCCTGTCCGGATGGACACCTGCACCAACAATCTGAGGAAACTCTTCAAAACTGTGTCCATCAAGTGTCCACGTGAAAAAACTGAGGAGATACAATACGTACGTTATAAATACTTGACAGGCTTTAAAAGAAAAGAGCTAAACGGCTGAAACAAACTTCATATAAAAAGTCCTCTACTTCAAAAGCTCAACTGCAGAATTAGGGAAAACTGACGATAGCAGTTTGTGTTTAAAAAAATAACAATACCAACTGAGAAGATTTTGAATGACAGCATTTAAACATGGTCCATTAGATGACAGACTGGAACCTTCCTTCACCTCGAGGCTGGGCTTTTTCTGCTTAGCATCAAATCCTCAGCAACTAACACGCATGAGGCACTTAACAAACGTGGGCTGAGCGGATCCATGGACAAAGCAGGATACAGAGTGGCTGCAAAGAAGCGGCTGGCTGGCGTGTACGCACGCACTGCTCTGTGCACACCAGGACGGGCATGGCCCCGGGGCTGTCACTGGCCACCTCCACCAGGAGCCCCGTTTGGTCCAGACAGTGCAACAGTGTCAGCGTCGAAAGTGCAAAGGAGGTCACTGAGCTATCCAGGGGTTTTGAAACCGTGCTGTAAGAACAACGCGGAGTTCTAGAGCAGGGAAAATACTCCGTATGATGCCACGGTGGTGGACACAGGTCATCCCACACTGGTCCAAACCCGCAGACCGTGCGGCACCAAGAGTGACCCTGACGCAAACAGGCTCCATATAATGCCGCAGTGGTGGACACAGGTCATCCCACGCTGGTCCAAACCCGCAGACCGTGCAGCACCAAGAGTGACCCTGACGCAAACAGGCTCCGAGTGGCAACCACGTGTCCGTGCGGCTCCACTGACTGTAGCAAATGGACCATCTGGAGGGGATGCTGGTGGTGGGGAGGCTTGGCCGTGGCAGGCGGGAACTACTGTACATTCCTTTCAATTTTGCTGGGAACCTAAAACCGCTCTAAAAATACTGAGTCTTTAAAAAAATATATAACACTGGTGAGGAAGCTATAAATGTTAATAGTGTGGAAAATTCAAACCAAGCGCAAACCAAGGCAGGCACGATGACCAAGTTCTCGCCTCTGAAGGCCCATCAGGCAGAAAGGCTACGCCCTGCGGGACCCGAGTTCAGAACCAGGGCCAAGGGCTGACCTACAGGGAGGCCCATGTAGCTACGGTGGGAAGGAACTTGGTCCAAACCCGGCACTGCCCGGCCATCGGGCACACACTGGCCCGGACGCAATCCTCTCTCCATCACTGGACATAGCAAGGAGCCGCCATGACCTCCCATCTGGGCTGCTGAGAGAGGACCTCCCCTGCCCTGCTCCCCTGCCCTGCTCCCCTGCCCTGCTCCCCTGCTCCCCACGGAGGGCACCTCCCGTGTGCCTGGTGTCCCCAAGGACAGGCCGAGGGAGGGGGCAGTGGAGAAGCCCTCGGAAGCTCACGTGGGCGCTCATCTGTGTCGAGACAGCAAGCTGGAGGTGACGAGGCCGTGACGTCTCCCCAGGTGGCTCTGGCCCACGCAGACAGCCCCAGGTCCAAGGCACTGAGCAGTTCACAATCTCCCAAGAAAGTGGACAGGGGTGCGTCCACGGGCCCCACTGCATCTGCAGGTAACGTCGGTGCCCATCACCTCCACTCTGTGTAGAACAGCCTCCAGACCAGCTGGTAACAGAGCCACAAAGGTGCCACCTGCGGTCACGCCTGGACAGCACCCATCATGGAAGGGCCACACTCACCCAGAAGGCCAAATGCAAATCCCATCTGCTGGCTCTCAGTTGTCTAGAAACCCCCCAGGAGCCACGGCCAGCATCCCTGAATGGCAGGGCCAGTCCCGTACGCCGCACAGGCGCGAGCCCACCGCCTCATGGACAAGCCTACCCCCAGGAAACGGCCCGTGCGAGACCATTCGGTCACGCGATCCCCACCTTGAAGACCCTGACGGGAGCAAAGGGAGCAAACTGAGTGCCCCTCAGAGCAGAAAGCCTGACGCTCGGCCCTCACGCGCCACCACAAGCGCAGCACACGGTGTAGACCAGCTCTTCCCAAACGTGCCCGGGGTGGGAAGAAACTCACCAAGAGTGGCTGGCCGTGCAAAGCTGTTCACCCCTGAGAAGCGGAACGGCCTCGCCGCACACGTGCGAACATCGAAGCCAACGGGGTACCTGAGACGAACAGGCTCGCAGGTGTCAGCATCACCGGCATCGGGGAGATGAGGCCCCCTGGCAGATGTGCTGGGGACAGGAACTAGTCCTCCTTCGGAGTCAGGACACGCGTGAACAGGCTGCTGTTTCCGGGACGGCCTGCGACTTCGCTGCGTTTAGCCAAATGTTTCCCAAACGCGTGCGATCTGAGCGCACCACGCAGCAACGAGCCGCTGGGAAGGCTTGAGAAACGCAGCCTTCAGCACACGGACTGTTTGCGTGACGCCCCACTTACTGCCGGGCTGCAGACCGGGAAACTGAGGTCCAGACTGAGCGGACAGGCCAAGATGACACTCGGTGGGGACAGGTGGGCCTGGGACACGGCCTCCTGGCAGCGGGCGACAGCTGCCTCGACGCAGGGCCGACGGCACACACACGGGTCCCCATCCACAGGTGTTCCTGCAGGCAGAGCTCGACAGAAATGTCACTCTGAAAAGCATCCCGTTCCCTACCGAGGTCTCAGATGCAGCCACTGAGGCAGACTTGGGGCTGAATCTGAAAAGGGCGGTGCCTGGCGTCAGCACCAACTCACTGTCCCCGCCAGACGCTGGCCGGAGCTAGGAAGGGGGGGCAGTCACACCCGAGGCCACTGGCATCGAGCTAAATCGGTGACAAAACATTGGGCGAACGGTCACTCACCCGTCACCCAAAGCGGCACCTGAAGGACTGAAATGGTTTTTACAAAAGCATGAATTTTAAGTTTCCATACTTGTAAAGACAGTCTTCCTGAGACATTTGCCAAAACGTTAAAATTTTATGATGGTATTCCTGCAAAACTGGGAAGTAATATTAACCCCAGGTGTCAGTACCTGTGTGGTACCAGCTTTCTGGGGGCCCCAGGTAGGATTTAAGTAAGTTACCCCTTCACCATTTCCTTTGGTTTTCACCTTGGCATTTCTGCTCTCATAATAATGCTAATCACAGGTCTCTGACGACCCTTCTCTCAAATACTCCACTGGTGTTTACTCTGCGTTACAGACTTTGTCACTCACTTGTTCTACAAGCATTGACGGAGCTCTGTTCTACGTGCTGACGGAAAACTGAACAAATAACCCTGCCGTCCTGATGCTTACTTCCTAGAGGGAGTTACATCCTGAGCACAGACCTTGAAAATAAAATATCGTAAATAGAATTTTCTCCCTTCTTCAAACGTAGAAAGTGACAATAAGTGGAATATCGGGGAAATATGCTCCCAGTCTCATTTCAGCAGAGACAGTCCCTGGAATTCCGGATCCTGGAATTTTGCACGGAATTCCCAGGATCAATAATAGGAAGTGGTGGGAAGGGAATGCCACACTTTTGGTTCTCTCAGTGGCTTCAGGAACTGTGGCAAGATTTGTCACATCTTCATCTCTTTTCATAAAACTCAAGAAGTAGGTATTTGTAGGAAAAGTCGTAAGACAGTTTTCATATTATTTTTGTTGTTGTGTCACAACTTAGTGGATAAACAATAGTGACCAGGGACATTTTTTAGCACTTTATAATTCCACTTTGTCTGTGAGTCACAGGTCACCCCATGGGGTCGGGGGGCGGGGGGAGCAGGATTTTCCCCTCCGAGGACTCGGGCCCCAGAAGATGGGGTGTTTGGGCCTTGTCACTTGGTGTCTCACAGACCCGGCTCCCAGAGCGGTGTGTTTTTCCAAGGGTCACTACAAGAAACTGCTTTATGAAAACTGTCACTCCAAATCCTTCGCAGAGCAAGTAAGGGTATAAATAATTAAGAAACTTCTTGCTGCATTTGTGGTGGAGGATGCTGAGAGCTAACCCTCAGGGCCTGACACAAAAAGTCCAGGGTAACTATTTTTCACATCCAGTTCTCGGAAACGGTTTGTTTCTCCCCAGGAACTCAACTGTTTCTTCCTTTCTGGTGAGGGGAATTTTGATTCTCACCCTGTCTTCATTTTTATCTTGCCTTCCAGGAAGCTCAGTGTCAAACGTGAAGCTGAGATACGACAGCGTTTGGCAGCTTTGGGTCTATTTATGACTATGAGGTTGTCTATCAAATATCTTCAATTTGTAGACAAAGAAATTAATCATACACATGATGGGTGATGGGTCCAGGGTAACAAAACCTGGGTGGACCTAGAATTGGAGCCCAGATCTCTGAAAACTTAGTCTGTGCTCATTCTATTACACAGCCTCCACTTGCCTTATTAATCTTAGGCTAGATACCCAAGAGCCTTGCCCGAACTTTACAGGTCACAATACCCTCCCCATCCCTGGCAATCCCTGCTCCCCGAATCGAACAAGTAGAACTCGAATGCTCACAGGTCCTCTTCATCCATCTACTAGTAGTGGGACAATAAAACTTCAATTTATCCAAAAACCTAAGCAGCTTTGGACCAACACGGATGCGTCAACTAAGTGGTTTCATTCAGTCGAGAATTACACTGTAAGAAACACAGGCCTTAACCAACAACAGCAAACGTCAGCTGGCTATGAGTTCCACTAACGCTGAGACAGACGTCTGTGATCTACCGGTAGCTGAAGATAATCTTTTCTTAAAATTTCTCTCCTGCCTCGCAGAATCCCCACGGACCGGCTCAGACGGACGTCCAGACGCTTGGATCTCACCCAGAGCGCTCAGAGTGGGGGCCGAGGCAGCCCTGCGCTTAGAGAGCTGTGGCTGCAAGAGGAACCCTCCCAAGCCTCTCTCGACATTCAGGCCCTGCCAAGCGACCCAGACACTGTGTAGAGGTTTGTTTTCCTGTCTCTCCAGTGATCTAGGAGCCCCAGCAGTGTCACCCCAGGGAGCTGCAGGCCAGTTTATTTAATATACTTATCCTTGAATTCCATTAATATAAATGGCTACCTACAATTTAAGCTTGTCCATTGCAAAGACAGATTTCTGTCCAAGCAGTGACTACTTAAGGTATCCACCACTTCATCATGAGGACTATCCCCTTGCCTGCCACCTCTGGCAATGAAGATTAAACTATTTTTTATTATTATTAAAGTTTCAAATGAAGAATTACAAGTCCTCGGACGCCCCTGTAGAGAATCAACCAGCCCGTGATCTCAGAATCTACAGCGAGGCCATCCATACAGCCAACAACAGAACCTATTTCAACTTCGAAGTGCAAAATGTTTGATGAACTAGTTCATCCAAAACATATTCGTTGAATCCTTTCTAGGAATCAGGCCGGGAATACTTTGCTAGAGGTATTGTCGTAGATATCAAAGACAAAGAAGGGGTGGAGACCATGACAGACAGGGTTTCAGAAAAGTCCTTCCTGAGAAAGTGACTCAAAAGAGGAAAGGAAATTAACAGCACAAAGAAACAGGGAAGAGAGCTGACCCGGGGAACAGAAAGTGCAGGGAAGGGTGAGATGCATCTGCTGGTCAGAACACAGAAAACAAGGCAGAAGGGTTGGCAAGGGTGTGGAGAAAAGACAACACTCAAACACTGCTGGCGGGAATGCAAAAGGGCACAGTCACCGTGGAGAACAGTGTGGCGGTTCCTCAACAATTTAAAAACAGAGCTACCACAGGATCCAGCAATCCCACTTCCGGATATTCACCCCAAAGAACTGACACTGGGATCCTAAAAAGTTATCTGCTCTCTCGTGTTCATTGCAGTACTATTCACAGTAGCCAAGATACGGAAACAACCTAAATGCCCGTCGATGAATTAATGAATAAAGAGAACGTGCTGTACGTATACAATGGACTATTACTCAGCCTTTAAAAAGAAAGAAATCCTGCTATATAGGCAACAACATGGATGAAAGTTGAGCATGTGAAGCTCACTGAAATAAGGCAGCCACAGAAAAACAAATACTGCGTGATTCCACTTATTTGAGGTGCCTAAAATGGTCACGCTCACAGAACCAAGCGGTGGAGTTGGGGGGCCAGGGGCCGGGACAGAGGCAGAGGCAGCACGTGTCTGTCCAGCAGGAACAGAGACCTGCTGCCCAGCCCGGCACCCACGCCGACAGCAGCGTGTGGACACTTCACATGTGTTAAGAGGGCAGTGTCCTTACCACAGTAAAATAAAATAGAAAAGAAAGGCCACAGAAGAGGGAACAGGACACGCTGAGGCAGCAGAGTGGCAGAGGGCAGCTCAGAGCACAGACGGTACTGGGGGCTGGGATTTCGCTGTAAGCACCACGGAACCGCCCTTAGGTCTTTTACGAAGAAGAATGACGAGGTCTGAGTCCCGTTTTAAAGTGACCGTCCTTAGAAACGCGGGGTCTTCAACACCTCCCCGGAATGTTTTGCGCTCCCTCCCGGGGACACTGTCCTCCCCAGCTGGGGACCACCTCACTCCCACTTTCCAAGGAGTCCAAGGCTACAGAGAGGTGACGATAAAGTCCCTCGTGGGAAGAAGGAACCAGGCACAGTTTGCAGCACACCAGGTATCTGCCACACGGTCACCTGCACAGCTGGGAGTCGGATGCGTTTTTGTCGCTCCCACATCTCAGATACGCCTGCGAGAAATTAACCTGAAATGAAACCATGACAACTGCTGGGATCGTACTACCCACCGACGATGGAGTTCACAGACCTTCCCGTGAGGCTGAACCGAATCCGCCCACAAGCACCATCTCCCACGAGAGGGAGGCCAGCTCCCCGCGAGGACAGCTTGCTAGCGAAGCAGAGCGCAGTCAGCCGTCCCCAGGGCAGGAAGGGGTGCACACCCTGTCCAGGGGGGACCGGAGATGGGAGATGGGTTCTCAGGGCCCACGGGGGTGATGGGGAGACCAAAAGTCCAGGGGTCCGGGCCTCAGCCCCCCGACCCTCTCAAATTGGCTGGATCTCATCTCTTTTCTCACGGAAGCTCTGAGTGAGATTTAATGTCCCCGAATACTGAGAATGGCAGAACTGGGTGGTCTCAGGGGACACGTGATCTGATGTCACTCAGGCCGCCTGTCTTCCTCTCTGCTCTTCTCAAGCCCTCGTCTGCAGGCTGAGCTGATACTTTCCCATCTTTATCCCTCCATACAGGACTCTCTCCTCAACTACACCAAGGCATTGACTGCCATCTCCACCCCGAGCTGCTCGGATGTAAGCCCGCACCCAGGTCTCCCTCCTGAGCATCCCAGACACACAGCAGCCTCTGGACAGCGCCACTGGGTGTCCCACTGCCACAGAAACTCGGCATGATCACAGCTGAACTCAGTGCTCTTCCGAAGCCTGGTTTCCTCCTGTTTCCGTGTCCGTTGCTGTTGTAAGTCTCCTGGTGCCGGAAGTCTTCCGTAGCATGAGTTCAGAAGCGCTGTGTGCGCACACGTGTGTGTGCGTGTGCACGCGTGTGCTCTTACGCGTGTGTACATCTGTATGAAACCTACATCCCCAGCCAAGGCTAGGGCTGCAGTGTATTACAAGCGATGACTACCCCCAGCCTCCCCTCCAACATCACAACCCTCCTCACGCCCGGGGGCCGCTGCCTGGTCAGAAAGTGACTGACTTACACGCACCCTTTTTTAGGACCTAATTAAGAAGCAGTCAATTAGAGTGATAAACTAGTGTGACAGTGACTCTGGATTAAGGAGGTAATATACCAAAGAACACCCGTGAATTCTACAGAACTCTTCTGGAAGCAAAGGCTAAACCCAGATGCTTTGGGTGCTTCATTGTGGGAAAGTTTCGACATCCCAGGAAGGTGGATAATTACAAATCACTTTCAGTGGGCAGAGCTTTTTGGTAAGCTCCATGTTCCTGTCCTGTGGAGATGCCCACTCATCCCAGCCCGGGCCAGCTCTCTCCCACGACCGGAATCAACTCTGCCGCGTTCAACCAGAACCATTCTGCAGTTCCTATTAGACAGCACCTTCAAGGCTCACAGCTGTATTTCACGTGTGGTGGTGGTGTGCGGACTGCAAACTCTTGGAAATAGGAGGGCAAAGGGGAAGAGGATGAGAGGAATCTGACGTCACGATCATAGCAACACTGCACCACTTAGAGATCATAAAACAGAGACCCGTGTCCAAGGCACTCGTGGTCAACTAGCACACACGAGACACCACAGCTGCCCAAACCAGCATCCTAACACAGCAGGATGAAGAGTATTTCCCAAGCATTACTAGAGCTAATGTGTAAACTGAGGACAAAAGCACAATAATTAACTGCCCTTCGCTTGTGTTAAAAGTGCTAATCAGCATTTGCATTAGATTTTATTATCTTCTTTATTCTTTATCAGAGGTGACGGCCACGAGCTGAATTTCTGTCACACACACACACGCGCGCGCGTGCGCTCCAAATTCATATGCTGAAACCCTAATCCTCAATGTGGCAGCGTTAGGAGGTGGGGCCTTTCACGGCTGATTAAGTCACCAGGGTGGAGGCCTCCTGATGGCGTTAGGGCGCTTCTAGGAAAGTCTCTCTACCACACGAGGAAAAGGTGAGAAAACGGCCATCTACGAACCGGGAGGGGGGCTCCCTCCAGGCTCCGAAGCTGCTGGTGTCTTGATCCTGGACTGCCCAGCTTCCAGAACTGTGAGGAACATGGTTTTCTGTTTAAGCTGCCCAGCCCATGATATTTTAGTTACAGCCCCCAAACCAAGACCACTACCCACAGGAAGGGAAGGTGATTCTCTAACACGGCTAACTGTCTGCCCGTGTATCTCCAGATGCCATAGACGGATCAACTGTCTGTATTGCCTGTATTTCAGCTCTCTGATGAAATACATATATATCTCCTTAAGAACTATTTCAATAACTTCACAGCACCCAGACTGTTTCGAAGCATTCTGTCCAATGGGCACCATGGATGAAAAGCATTGACAAGCCAGAATTCACCATAAAAGGATAATCAGAAGGGTAAAGCGCTAGAAACCGCCATTCCAGGAACCACTGAACCAAGGGCAGACAAGGGCAGACTTGGAGAGGATGTGACTGCTGTCCCAAGGGGTTACAAGAGAAACCCTCCAGGTCCCTTGGATGGAAGGCGAGGGAGCCGATGATTCGGCTGCTGGACTCTGAGTGCGAATCCCGCCTCTGGCCATCGCTGGCCGCGTGATCCCAGGCTTCCTCGTCTGAGACCTGGGGCAGCCTCACCCCGTGTGGGGTAACCTCTCAAGACCATTCATGAAAACGGGGCTCACAGTCCTTGGCACACAGGAAGATGCTCAGAAAAGAACGGCTATTAGTATCTTATTAATACCTAGACTAATCAGCTCTAACAGAGCAGGATTCTGAAGCCACTACCCGCGAAGAGATTTACGGACTGAAATCAGAGATAACTCTTGTCTTGTCGACCACGGTGAAATCTGAGGTTTGCTAAAAGGTCTTCTTGACAAATAATGTGCTCCACAGCTGTCTGCCATGGTACATCTTCCCGTCCATGACCCGAAATTTCCAAAATTAAAGCCACTATTACGTTAGTTACAAAACGAAAACTTCCAGAAGACCCCTAGTAATGAGCACATGTTGACTTAGGGCTTTTCTGACTTCCCACCTTCTTACAGGCACAGGATATCGGAGCCTCTCCAGTGCTCAGATTAAGCCTGAGAATGCCTGCCTCGAGCCCGGGGTGGTGTCAGCAGGTGGATGCGAACATCTGGCCCCCCGCAAAGGGGAGGAGGGCTCAAGGCCGCTTCCACCAACAGAGAACAGCAGGAACAATACGAACAGTCAGGGTCTGAGCAGGAGAGAAGACCTACAGTCATCTCCGCAGGGAAAGCCCAGCCTGAAGCAGCCTGCTCTAACAGGGAATCGGGGTGCTGAGGGACTTGCCAACGAACGCTCAGAAGAACCCCAAAGCACACAGGAAACGAGCAGCCCAGGAGCAGCCCCTCCCCGGGGCTGGGATCCCGACGCGGCTGCAGAGGCCGCCCGCGGCTCACTCAGCCCAGCCTCTGTGATGCCCCGCTGGCAGAAGTTAGTTGCAGAGAGCCCCCGTGCAGGGCGCCCAGGAAGCTGAGCTCGGCCGCAAAACTGGCCAAGGAGGGCACCAAGGGAGGCTGCTGGTGCCCTGCAGGGCCAGGCCCCGGCGAAGCCCCAGGTCCGCAGAAGGCGGCACGGAGGAGCTGTCCGCGCTGCAGGAAACCGGCGCCAGGAAAGCTGCCCACACGCCACGCGCACTGGAGGCATTTCCGGGGCTGCCAGACCCTGCTGGGTCACTCCCGCGTCAGGACGTCCCACCCCATCACCCCCAGCCTCCCCAGTGCCCTCTGCTGACCACGCTGGCAGACGGGCAGCATGGAATAAGGGCCCACGTCCTCTATGACAGCACCGGCTGGGAGGGACAAACGGCCACCCTGCACAGCCCGCCTTGACACTCAGCTTGCACTGCTGTCTCCCCCGCCCCCGGCCCTGCCACGTCCTGCAGAAGACTGTCCCTGCCACAGGCCACCGCAGTGGCCTCGCCAGTCAAAAGCCAGAGGGGTCCTTCTAAAGCGTGCACCGTGTTACACCCCCTCTCTCCAGCCCCTGGCCTAGCTTCCGAGGCCCCCGGCAGCGCCCCCAGCCCTCTTCTGCCCTCACACGTGCTCCTGCCACGGTGCCCTGATGTGGGAACCAGTTCCCCTCCCCAGGGCGCACGGGGCTGGTCACTGATAGGGGCTGCCCCTGTCCGCTCCTGGAGCTGGGCAGACACCCCAGTCACTGGGACAGGTGACTACACAGCGGAACACAAGGAAGCGGTTCACTTTGGGAGGTTTGACACCTGTGGGATATCCAAAGAAAGGTGTCCATCAGACGACAGGTGAGTCTGGGCGCAGAGAGAGGTCCAGCTGGGGACACCCACCCGGGAGGTGTCAGGAGTGACGGTGTGGCCTTGAGACAGCCTGTACGGAGGGACAGCCAAAAGCCCAGAACAGAAGCTGGGAACCCTGACGTGCAGTAAGGAGCTGAAAGAGACCAACGCTATTCCCAAAGCAGAGCCACTGGGTGGAGGGGAGGGGACGGAGCTCAGGTCTCAGGAGGGGGCAATGGCCACACGGGACGGGACGAGGACCGACTCCCGGGGAAGCGGGGCGGAGCCGGTCAGAGTGGCCTGGGAGTGTCCCAGCAGCGAGGGACAGCCCAGCAACGGCGGACCACGTGGGGAACTGGGTGGTGGGAGCCCACGGAGACATGGACGTGCAGGTGACGGGGACCCGGGGCGAAGCAGAGGCCATCTGAGATGGTGCACTTTGAAGTGTGGTCAGAAGCATCAAAGAGGAGAAACCTTCAGAGAGAGCAAGAAGGAGACCGTCCCATAAGGGAAGTGGCTGCAGGCGGGGGCAGGAAGCAGCCCCTCTGGAGGGAGGCGGGGAGGGCGCCCGGGACAGGCCGGCGGCGCCGTTCCCTGGGGGAAGGGTGGGTCCCCTGATGAGAAGCGAGGACGACCAGGCGGGCGGCTGATGTCGAGCCTCACGCAGAAGGTGGGAGCACGTGCCGGGGAGGAGAACAGGGCCGCTCGGGCACACCCAGCCCAGCAGCCGCCGTGCGGCTCCCCTGGCACAGGGGCCTCAAGCCCGCCTTGAAGAGGGTTTTCTCTTTCCTCCCCGGCTTCTGGAGGCCACGCCCAGCTCCTTTCCGGGCACCTTCGCCTCTTGTGTGTCGGAGCAAACCCAGCGCAGCTCCGGACACGGCCATCACTCGTTAAGACAGGCTCGCCGACCGATGGGCCGCCTCCCGGGTCCAGGCCAGCAGCCCCATGTGTGCCCACTCCTGACCCCCCAGCATCAAGCGCCTGCAGCCCGTCCCTGCGGCCCCAGAGCAACGCGGAGCTCCTCGCGCACACCGAGCCACGTGCCGGCCCCTCGTCGGGACGTTGGCACGCTACGTAAACGCGCAGCGATCAACAGGTGCTCCAAGCGGCCGCCAAGCTGGGCGCCGGCCAGGGCGGACGGGCGGCCCTCTGACGCCCCCTCCCAGTGTCTGCGGGGTCCTCTCTCCCCAGGGACCTTCCCTGGCCGGCACCCCACGCTGCCCCCGGGCTGTGGGTTGATCCCAAATTGGCCCTTGCTCCAAAATGGTCCCTCTCTCCTCCCTGTCGCTGAGAAAAGGCTGAAATCACTGAGGGGCTTATTAGCAAACCGATCAACATCCCAGGTTAATTGCCAAGACGGGGGCGGGAGGTTTACTGTGGCAGCTCCACGGAATGCCTGTCTGTTAAGGGGCACTGCTAGGGGACTGCCGGCAGCATGCCAGCGGCAGGGGTGACGTGTCAGGGTCACTCAGGTCACTCCCTACCCCTGCTCATGGCTGTGCAGGGTGGGCCTGGCTGCAAAGCAGTGAGGAATCAGGTGACTGGTCCACGTGGGATACAAAACCTAACCCAACACAGGAGATAATACAGTGACTCCAAACATAACTAAATGGGAAAAGAACAGAAAAACATGCACTGAACTCAAAAATTCAATTAGGGACGAAGTTCATCACCTAAAGATGAGTAAGACCATCGGTTCCCTGCAGCGGGTCGCTGTCCTAGAGGTGCAGCAAGACGAGGGCGAGCGCCACTAGGAACGGATGGGCCACGTCAGACGCGGCTCAGAAAGGGAGAGGAGCCTGGCTGCGGGGAGGCAGGACGGCCTCACGCAGCATCCGGGCTGGGCCTTCCGGGATGGGTAACCTTTAGAGGAGCAGACACGGTCAGTCGGGGGTGGGGTGGGAGGACAGGTCATTCCTGGCAGAGGAAACAGTCTGCAAAGCCCAAGGTCAATCAGGGTCGATGACCGAGCGTCCCACAGAGAAGAGACGCCAACATCGTGAGGCCACACGGCAGCTCATTAGCTGCTGGCCTGAGTGGGAGAGGCCTGGGCACCACACAGCTGCTCAGAGCCAAGGGAAAAGTTAAAATCATTCTAGACCGGAGTTCAGTCGTGGAGCTCATCCCCTGATGCTAACGGTGCTGTGCAGGTACAGAGGTGGTGGAGGGCAGGTTTGGAGAAGACAGTGTCTGGCTGGTTGACAACTCCACGTTACCAGGTGAAATTATGGTCTGGGATCTGGAAGGCTTCCCTGAGGAAGTGATGTCTGAGTGAGATCCAAAGTATGAGGCGTTAATGATGTGCAGTTCCGGGGCCGGGAAGCAGCGTGGGGTCTTCCTGGTGGAGGGGGTAACCTAACCCAAGGCCCACGGGCAAGGCAGAGACACGGGGAACGTGAGGGCTGACGCAGGGACGGGCGGGCGATGCGGATGGTGGATAGGTGGACACGTGGGTGATGGGTGGATGGATGGAAACAGGGCACTTCTGGCTTTTACAATCATTCGTAATCAGCCAAACACACACAGACACACTTCAACACACACGTTAACACATGCACACGCATGTACACACACATCATCTAGAACTACCACGTGCCTGAAATTATTTTCTGTTTTCATAGTAGATAACTAATGGCAGAAGTGGCCTATCATACCTTAGCCCAACCTTAAAATAACAATCGGGAGGAAAAAATAACATCTCAGAGCAAAAGCCAGTTGAAGATGAACAACCAGGTATTTCACTAGAGAGGAGGAGAGTTACATTAGATTATATGCAGCCCTTAACTCTTAGCTCCAAGTCAGAGCAAAATGTGACACGTGTTTGCCAGGAAGATAATTGCCTTCAAAATTCCGTCATCTTCATCACTGTCTTGCAAAAATATTTAAGAGAAAAGTTAATTAAGAGACTACTAGATATATAATACAGATGGCTAATAAGGCCCTACTGTATAGCGCAGGGAGCTCTTCTCAATACTCTTGTAAAGACCTATATGGGAAAAGAATTTTAGAAAGAGTGGATACAAGTATACGTACAACTGATTCACTTTGCTGTACAGCAGAAACTAACACAACATAAATCAACTATATCCCAATAAAAATTTTTAAAAAATTAAACATAAAACAAAAAAAAGAGATTGCTACCCCTTTAGGATATCGTTACAACAATAAAAACTAATAGTGACCAAGTCTCCCAAGGCAAAAGAAATAAAAGAAAAAATAAACAAATGGGACCTAATCAAACTTAAAAGCTTTTGATTAGTTCTCTATTTTACACATGGTATCAAATCAGAACCTACTGTTTAGCACAGGGAACCCTACTTAATGCACTGTGGTGGGCTAAATGGGAAGGAAATCCAAAAAAGAGGGGATATATGTATATGTATAGCTGATGCATTTTGCTGTACAGTAGAAACTAACACAACATTGTAAAGTAATTATACTCCAATAAAAATTAATTTTAAAAAAAACTTATAAGCTTTTGCACAGCAAAAGAATACAAAAAGACAACCTATGGACTGGGAGAAAGTATCTGCAAACAATACAACCAGCAAGGGCTTAATTTCCAAAATACACAAACAGCTCATACAACTCAATATCAAAAAAACAAACAACCCAATCATAAATTGGGCAGAAGACCTAAATAGACATTTCTCCAAAGAAGACGTACAAATGGCAACAGGCACATGAAAAGGTGCTCAACATCACTAATTATCAGAGAAATGCAAATCAAAACTACAGTGAGGGGGCTTCCCTGTTGGCACAGCGGTTGAGAGTCCGCCTGCCGATACAGGGGATGCAGGTTCGTGCCCCCGTCCGGAAAGATCCCATATGCCACGGAGCGGCTGGGCCCGTGAGCCATGGCCGCTGAGCCTGAGCGTCCGGAGCCTGTGCTCCACAACAGGAGAGGCCACAACAGTGAGAGGCCCGTGTACCGCAAAAAAAAAAAAAAAAAAAACTAGAGTGAGGTATCACCTCACTCCAGTCAGAAAAAGTCTGCAAATAATAATAAATGCTGGATACGGTGGAGAAAAGGGAGCCCTCCTACACCGTTGGTGAGAATGTAAATTGGTGCAGCCACTGTGGAGAACAGTATGGGGGTTCCTTAAAAAACTGAAAATAGACCTACCATATGATACTGCAATCCTACTCCTGGGTATATATATCCAGAAAAGGCAAAACTCTCATTTGAAAAGACACATGCACCCCAAGGTTCACTGCAGCTCTATTCACAATAGCCAGGACATGGAAGCAACCTAAGTGTCCATCGACAGAGGAATGGATAAAGAAGGTGTGGTACATACATACAATGGAATATTACTCACTGATAAAAAATAGAATGAAATGCCATTTGCAGCAACATGGATGGACTAGACGTGATCATACTGAGTGAAGGAAGTCAGACAAAGACCAAAATTATATGACATCACTTCTATGTGGAATCTAAAAAAAATGATACAAATGAACTTATTTACAAAACAGAAACAGACTCACAGACATAGAAGACAACCTATGGTTACCAGAGGGGGAGGGAGAGGGAGGGATAAATCAGGAGTTTGGATTAGCAGATACACACACTACACATAAAACAGATGACCAACAAGGACCTACTGCAGAGCACAGGAGACTACATTCAGTATCTTGTAATAACCTATAATAAAAGACTCTCAGAAAGAAGATATGTGTGTGTGTGTGTGTGTGTATGCGCACGCGCGCACACGCATGTATAACTGAATCACTTCGCTGTACACCTGAAACTAACACAACACTGTAAAGCAACTATACTTCAATTAAAAAAAAAAACTAATAGTGACCAGGTCGTGCGTGTTCACCGTGAACTAGGGCTACATTCGGTGCCTCGGACATAATAATCCTGCTGGAAATGAGAGATAATCATCGTCCCTTTTTATAGATGAGGAAACTGGGAGTCAGAAGGCTGTCTAACGTGCTCAAGGTGACAAAGCTGTGAGTAATCTACAGATCGGCGCCAACACCTATTAAAATTTCATTTTTGAAACAAGGAAAAAAAAGACCCATATTCAGTTCTCCGGTTCCATCCTTACCTCCTTTTTCTGTTTTGCTCTGTTTTGCTTTTCTCGAGTGAGCAAAACCCCTACAAAGGCCATCCTTACAGGCCATCGCCCAGACTAGGTGCTCCCTTCCAGAAAAAAATCTAACTCAGCATCCCCGAGAAATCTTGCTGTTCTAGAACATCTTCTCCTTCAGCTCAAAGAAGTTTTGTAGGCAAGACCCTGGGAACCCAGGAGCATAGGATGCGGCCATTCTCCCGTGAGCCCGGAGGCGGCACAGGCCTCCCACCTGAACTCAGGGTGGGAGGATGTGGGGACCGAAAGCCGGGAAGAGAAAAGGTATCACTCAGGCTCACACAGGGGGTTCCAGGGACCTAGGGGCACACACCCAGCAGCTTAATTCCCAGATGGGTCTTCTTTCCACCATCCTGGACCCAACAGTTCCTTTCACCCTGAAAGCGGGGGGGGGGGGCGGGGAGTGAGCAAATAGGGATGGGGCCCCTAAGAGGTCAGGGGCCTCTCAACACAGGAGAAACCCAATCCTCTGATGTCCCCAGAGTCCTCAGTTGAGCGTGGTCACTGTTCTATGTCCCCAGGGTGCAGGGGACACCTGTAGCCCTCTCCTGACTTGGCCTCTGAGCGAGCTGTCTCCCCACCTTTCTTTTTCCTACATTAGGTAAAAGCCTACTTAGGCTCAACACTGATATTGGTGCGTTCTGCCTCGGAGATAAAAATAACTGGCGACGCTTAAAGGAGTTCTGCCCCAGTTTATTTAAGGTGTAATCTCAAATATCCCTTTGTCCTAATTACCGTGCCATCCCCCAAAGGCAGGGAGCTCAGAGAAAACCCGAGAGCAGGACTAAGTTGTATTTTTGGTCTTCAGTCTGACTCTCTCAAATATTTACAAACGACCTCAGAGCAGAGAAGTCATTGGGTAAGAGGGTTCAGTCTGGCCACTTGGAGAAGTGGAAGGAGAGGAAGCGGGGCACTCCTGACAAACAAGAAGGCTTAGTTCTGAGATGTCTGAGAGACGGTTACTGTCTTTAAACGCAGTGACAGTTGCTCAATATTTGTCACCATGTTGCCACCTTAATCATTCGTAATCAGCCACACACAGACACACAGACACACACACACACACACACACACACACACACTCCCTCCTGAGAGCTCAGAGCACATCGAATGAGGCCCACCATCGCCATGGCCAGTGGAACCAGCTGCTTGGACGGTGGACCTCTTCGTGTGCGCCTGCGTTAACGTCTGAACTTCTCATTACACAGAAAATTTCACGGAAATCTGTTTTTACATTTATAAATAAATATATACACACATTCATGGAGAAACTGCTCAGGCAGACGTCTTGTTTCAGGATGCCGGATGTTCTGTAAATCCATCTGAAGGTGTAGCGTGAGGCCCTGAGTGAGGTAACTCATTCCATTAAAAGTAGAAAAATCCTTCAGACACGACTGGGGAACAGACAAGTGTGACATTCCAGCAGCCTGAGTCACTTCCCACCGGCCAGCCACGCCCTCCATCCCTTCAGGCCACGCCCATCACAGCAGCCACCTTCCCATATCCCGCACTGGTCTGGGTGGACCCTTCTTTTTCAGAGACTGACACAGGTAACAGCTAGGAGTTTTCCCTTCAAGACTCCCCCCTGAAAACCAACATGAAGAAGCTGAACTTTCATGAAACAGCTGCTCTATCGTGATGCAGGTGACGGGTGAGCATGAGTTCCTTTATTCTGCAAATACTTCTCGAGCCTCCATTACGTGAACGGCAGCCCACGCAGGGTCCTGTGCTATGGGGTTTGCTATTACACGATTAAATGTGATAACGATTACGTTTTTCTGTGTCTAGAATGGTTTAGATCTTGCTCAAAGTGCTCCATGCAAAGGATCCCTTAGGCGTGCAGCGTGCCAGCCACAAAGCATTTCATCACTTACTGTAAATCACACACGTAGACAAATACGAACGTTATTTAAACGAGAGGCCCTTCACTTACAGAAACCGTATCACAGTTACTTCCTTCCAAGATCGAATTAGATTTAGAGCTTCATTTGGGAAACAGAAGATGAAAATGAACCTCTTCTCCTGACGCCATCTGGATGGGGATCAGGCATCATTTGTTTTCATCGTACAGCAAACGTGCCCAGGTAACGATCAAACAAAAGAGCTCTGCCTGTGAGTGCCGTGCAAGGGAAGAAAAGGCGGACAATGAGCGCTCACCACGCTCACGACTGACACTACCTGTTAACCGTTATTTAAGGAAAAGTAACACTGTTTACCTGGCTGATTCCCGGTACATTTGAGATACAGAAATTCAGGGATTGGATTAAAGTTCCTAAAACAAAATGCCTTGAAATGTAAACATACAGACATCACACTTTCAGGAGTCAGTGCAGAGTTCCCTGAAATTTAAAACAAAATATAAGGTACATCAATCCTTAAAAATCACACAGTGAGTCCCCCCGACCTTCCATGGGACCTTCAAGTGCCTGAGCGTGTAGAACAGCAACTCAGGTCCGTTTAGACAACCGTCTAAGGTTTACCTGCCTCAAAAGCACACAGCTCTGCCGTAAGCCCATTACATTAGCTCTCAGTATTGCTTGAAAATTATAACACTGTAACCATCCTCTGCTTTGCTTTGAAATACATGTAATAGTAACTATAAAATATAATAATCCGTAAATATATAGTATATAATGTCAGCATAATATACATTCATGAAACAAATCATATGAAGAAGGGAAATGCTGAAAAGCAGGGGTCATCCATTTTGGAAAAGATTCTTTACGTTAAAGAAGTTGCTGGAAAGTTCTTTCGACCACTAAACTTTCAGATGCATTGAAGCCTTGGTCTATATAGCAGGTACTTCTTGACAAAACTCAGAGAAAATGGATAAGGTTGAAGAAGGCAGGGTTCCAAGCGCGGCCCCCGCAGGGGAAGGCTGGACAGGAGCAAGCACCTCGCAGGCTCTGGAGAGACGGGGTCACTAGGAACCAGCCTGTGAGATGGACACCTGAGTGGTTCCGTCCAGGGCTCCTGGCAGCACCTCCCCACCTGCCACGGCACTTCCCAACGCTCTATCCAGGCGTAACTGGCGCACAGGTAGTGGGTTTTTTAAAAGGTAAGAACGCTCTGGGCGGACCTGAGAGTCCAGAGGGAGCAGACGCTGCGTGAGAACCTCTGGGGTCACAGCTCCGGCTTTCCTGACTCCCGGTTGGCGCGTTCTTGCTTCCCGACCTCTGGGCTCAGCCCTGCCACCAGGTCAGGACTCTCCTCCCACACTGCTCACTCAGCTGGCGTGAGAGCCCTCCCCAGGCCACCCACCTGGGTCCCCCGACAGCCGACCGTTCCTTATCCCAGTGCAGCAGACCCCAGGAACCACAGGCTAGAGCATCCTTCCTCCCCATTCTCTGGCCCGAGCCCGGCCACCTGGTGCAGGCCTCGGGTACCAGCCATGGCACACATCAGCAGAGCTGCTTTCCCGAGCCAAAGCTGGACATTGGGTGGAGGTCAGGCCTGCTGACCGGCTGGAGATAAAGGTGGAGACGGAAAGGCTGGCAATGGGCGACCCGCCATAGTGACCTCAGGGGCCGAGGGGCAGCAGTGGGGTCAACTGTCAGCCGCGTGCAAGTCCTCACGCTGGACGACGGGTGACAGGAGGGAAACGGAGAGAGGAATGGGGGTCTTGGCACATGGAAACCCCCGCTGGAGGGAACTGTCTCAGTCCCTCCCCAAGTGTCCCATCCCCCAGTCAGCTGAAGGGAAAGTGTGCTCCCCTTCCCCAGACATAGTTGGGAAAGAAAACAAACAAAAATTGCTGATTAAAATGTCCAGCTCTCCGCAGACGTAGAGAATGGACTTGAGGACACGGGGTAGGGGAAGGGGAAGCTGGGGCGAAGCGAGAGAGAGGCATAGACATATATACACGACCAAACGTAAAATAGACAGCTAGTGGGAAGCAGCAGCATAGCACAGGGAGGTCAGCTCAGTGCTTTCTGACCGCCTAGGGGGGTGGGATAGGGAGGGTGGGAGGGAGACACAAGAAGGAAGAGATATGGGAACATATGTATATGTATAGCTGATTCACTTTGTTATACAGCAGAGACTAACACACCATTGTAAAGCAGTTGTACTCCAATAAAGATATAAAAATAAAATAACATGTCCAGCCCTCTAAACATTAGGGGGGTACCTGACCACTGTCGCCCAGTGATGCTGGCTCTGGGAATTAACCATGGGGCTGTCACAAGCCCTGCCCCTGAGCCTCACCCCTGCCGCCCTCTGCTGTCCCCTGGAGAAGGAGGAAGAGCCCGGGGCCCTAGTGACACCACGCCCACAGCAGGGAGATCTCTTCCCCACAGAAAGGGTGCCTGCTCGGACACTGGGGTTCACGCCGCTTTCTCCTTTCCTGACCTCCCTCAACAGTCACTGGTGCAGGTCTAGCAATGACAGGCCTTATCTGGTCGTATTTCTGCCTATTGTTTCACGTCTGAAAACGCTTATGAACAACTCGGTAAGATCCCCAGACCAGTTCTGCATGCCCGCAGCTCCCAGCTCAGCGGAACTACCCACAATTTCAGGGTCAGCATCAACAGTGACGGAGGGGGCATCCGGAAGGCTCCGGAAATAAGTGACGACTCCTGCCCACCCTGGCCTCCTCCGAGGACCCTGCCTCAGCTGACGACACTGGTGCCCCTCCCCGACCACCCCTCCACTGCAGCCCAAACTGAAATTCAAGCTGCCACCAAAGGTCTGCCAGATTTTCCCAGTAAAGGTCTCCACGGCCGTACATTTCCCATCAGCCCCCCTTCCCCACCCCGATCCGAGACACCCACCCACACTCCCATTCTCCACCCAGTAACCACAGTGATCTTACCACTACGATCCGAGCCGGCCACCCTCATGCCCAAGCCCTCTAAGGTCTTTCCAAGACCGCCCAGGTCAGTTCCACACCCGCCCCGCTCCTGCGTGAGCCTCCACAGACCCCACAGCCCGTGTCTCCCGACCCTCCACGGTCCAGATGCGCTGGCCTCCGTCCTCCAGCACAGACTTGCGCCTCAGGGCCTTTGCACAGACTGCTCCTACCCCGCAGACTGCTCGCCCTGAGCTCCTGTTCACGCCCCTTCTCTATGCCCTCACGTGCCCTGCCCCTCCATCACGGCAGGTAACACAGGCTGTGCTTACATTCTAGTGAGATTATTTGATTAGTGTCTAGTCACTGGCGGGAATGTCTGTCTCAGCCCTTTGCATCCTCTCTGCTGAGCACGGCTCCACTTCCTGCTGAAGGGCCCAGCGGGGGAATGAGCAAACAAACCCACCAAGGGGATCGATACCTAACCCCACGTTACATCCAACCCCAGCGAGCTGAAGCAAAGGGAGTTATTACTACCTCGAAAAGCTCCTGTGTTTTCTAACTAGGACCACGAAGGCCACTGCAGCAGCACCGGGGGTTTAGACTTTTCTAGGACAATTCACGACAGCCTCGATAAGGCCGCCTGTGGTGTCAGCGCAGCCGCAGCGAGGAGAAGATCCCACGGTGAAAGGAGCGGCCCAGCACAGGGGGCACCGGAGCCCTGCAGCCTCGCGGCCATGGGGTCCCCGACCGTGGCGTTGAAGCACCCACGGATTCACACAGGGGGGCCGTCTGGTTGTTGGGGTCTAAGGGTGGGGCAGGCCCACTACCAAAGACCACTGGCCCTGGGAGGACAGCGGATCCCAACAGCCACAGCCTGGCAGGGAGGGAGCCCGTATCTGCCACTGGTCCCTTTCCAGCTCCACCACTGCTCGAGCTCGGGAGAAGTCAGAGCCCACCGAGGGCAGCCCCCGGGCCCGGCAAAGGGAGGAGAAAAGTCTGCGAATGTCCGGAAGGCGGAAGTCTGTGTCCCGCCAAGGTCCTGCCCCAGAGGGCCGAGGCCTCGCCCTTCCCAACCCTGCAGCGGGGCGGTGTGAGCCGTGCAGACACGGGCCTCATGCCTGGTGCTCGGGACGAGGGCCTCCCTCCGGCTGGTGCACACCCCACCACCACCCCGTAATCAGCGGGACCCCCGGCCGACCGCTGAGAAGCCCGCCTCCTCCCTTTTCCTCTCTCAGGCGATTAGCAATGAAACTGGAGCCACTTGAGAGCAGCTCCTGCTCCGGACGCTCCGTCTACAATCACCCCGGACGTCCTGCCAGGCCGCAGCTCTAAGCTCATCAGGTGAATGGACATCACAGCCCGACAGGCGAGCTAGGGGCTGGCCTCCAAGCCTCCCCCACGCCGCCTCACCTCCTCAAGTGCACTGAGGCATTTTAGAACTTGCTGGCAAGCTCCAACCTCAAAATCCCGATTATTTATTTATGCCCTTTTTGTCTAAGAAGTTAAATCCCCAAAGCAGCTCAATTTAGATCAAAAGCAATTTACCAAACTTCACCTGGCACACCTGTGCCTTATGATTTGTTAATTACCCGCTTAGCATTTCCAGGGCCTGAGCAGAGGTGCAGCCTCATTGGCTGCAGGGGAAACCTCTGATTCTCGCTCCTGTGATGGAGCCTTCCAGAACACCCGGGTGAAGCTCTCCCACAGCCATGTGCCTTTCTGCAAACTGCTTCCGTTTCCCAGGGTGAGGAACTCAAGCACCAAGCAAACAAACACAGAAATGCAAGTGACGTCGCTGACACATTTCCCGGCCACCTGATCAAATTATGTAACGGCCCCAATATAGCTTATCACCAGTGGCCTATCACACACGGGCTCCTTAAGTACTAGCACCCCATTTACTTCTCCGGAGCCCCTGCTTTAAAATTGCTGTTAGGATATTAGGAATAACAATAATTACTTGCTTTTACATCACTTCAAACGAAAGAAATCATTCAGTTGCACGTGTGAAGAGATGCTCTCATTTCTAAGATGGCTCTCTTAGCTTGCTTGCCCTTTGTTTTCCTTTTCCTTTCTTTTTCTTTTCTTTTCTTTTTCTTCTCTTCTTTTCCCTCCCTCCCTTCCTTCCTTTCTTTCCCTCACACGTTCTTAGCAATCATAGCATTTTCCTCTGTAGCACTATAAGCAGTGGTTACAAATGCCAAGCAATTAAAAAGACAGGGAGCTTATTACAGCAACACAAGGCAGAAAGCTTTTTGTCTTTTTTCCTCAGTTTTTGTGTGAAGAGACAGCATAACCTTTACCGAGCTCCACCACTGCCAGAGGGAAACAAAACAAACAGCCCCATGCAGTTCGCTGTGTCACACGCAAGGAGTTTCTAAATCTTAATTTGCTAATTGCTTTTTAAGTTAAACTCTGAGGGAGTTGAACAGGCTCCATGCTTTGAAAACATCTAGAAAATTAAGATTATGAAATTTACTGGCTTCTGGAAGTCAGTAACAAAGCCGCAGCTCAAAGCCGCGCAGCAGAGGCTTCTGGGTCCTCCCCACGGAAGGAGTCGCTCCCCCGACTTAGCTCCCACTGTACTTTTTTTTTTTTTTTTTTTTCAGTACGCCGGCCTCTCACTGTTGTGGCCTCTCCCGTTGCGGAGCACAGGCTCCGGACGCGCAGGCTCAGCGGCCACGGCTCAGGGAAGCCCTGGGTACTTTATTTTTATTTATTTTTATTTCTATCTCCTCCATGAAAGTCGCCGCATTTGAACTTGTATTACAATTGCAATTGTGCCCCTGCTCGTTCATTACGCCGTGAGTCCCGTTAAAGCCAGGTCCTATCGCCAACTCCCCTTGGTACCCCTCCTCTCCCCAAGCCACCTCCACACCCCAGGGAGAAGGCAGGCGTGGCCCGCGGGCTGCCGTGGGGCCGCTGGGGTCACATCCATCCGGCCTCTGCTCCCCGCCGGAACCCATGGCATCTCCCCAGCCAGCGCGTACTTCCAGTACCGCTTCATGTTCTGAAACTCAATCCGAATTTCTTCACAATAACTGGGATAGTAATACCCGTCCTACCCCGAGATCTCCATGTGTTAGATCAGACAACAACGGTACACAGAGAGGAGGACGTGATCCTGACAGTCACAACCAACTGAACCTTATCCTTAGTGAAACAGAAAAGGGGGCTTCCCTGGTGGCGCGGCGGTTGGGAGTCCGCCTGCCGATGCAGGGGACACGGGTTCGTGCCCCGGTCCGGGAGGATCCCACGTGCCGCGGAGCGGCTGGGCCCGTGAGCCATGGCCGCTGAGCCTGCGCGTCCGGAGCCTGTGCTCCACAATGGGAGAGGCCACAACAGGGAGAGGCCCGCGTACCGCAAAAAAAAAAAAAAAAAAAAAAAAAAAACAGAAAAATGAACAATCTCAAAAACCATAATGACTAATGAGTCCTGATCCAGGGGCTTCCAGAGGCTGCAAGAATGACCTGCCTGGTTTGTGTCCCTCCGTGAAGCGTGACGCGGTCAAGGTTCAGGCTCAGAAATGCACTTCGTCTGGATGATGAAACTAACAAAATACCGCGACGGCGGAGCATCCTAGAACCGGCGGGCGTGTGCGCACCGGCGAATCCCCACTGTGATCTAGATCGTGCGAGCTGAAAAGATGCGTCTGTGTTCATTCTGCTCAACGGTCACAGGACGACTGATTCCAAGGCCGCTCATAGTCACCACGTTGAAACCTGCAGCGAACGTAGCGCGTGGTGGGAAAGAGCTCCGGCGTCAGAAGTAGGCGTCGAGTCCCCTCGTCACGTAGAGACCCCAAGGTGCCACATAAGCAGCCTCGGCGCCTTCATCTTACTCCGTCCGCTGACGGGGACAGAGTCAGAGCTCTTCAGACGGGACTGTGACGGTCCGAAGAGAGTTTTTATCCTAATAGACACCCCAGGGCTTCCAACAGGGCACGTAACAGCCACGGTAACTGGAAGGTAGACGCTGCTTCTATCTTCTGTCTCAGAGACGCTCCAGGATCCGGCCAAAGGTGGAGGACAATTATCTGAGCTAGAACCACTCGACACAACGAGGGTCCAGTGGACCCAAACTTGTGAGGGACGTGGTGTTAGCACCCCGTTCTTTCCGGGGTGGCCAGGATGCACACTCCCCTTGCCCACGGCCGCCGGCGTGCGCTTCACACAAAGCTGGTTCCCCAGCAAGGAGTGCCCCGTGCTCTTCCCTCCCCGCTCCTGCCTACAATTAAACTGCTCGTGGCTGCTAACAACAGCAGAAACAGATCAGGCAATGGCCAGAAGGAGCCCTTCCACGTCCCCCGGACTGGACTGAAGCGAGTTAGGGCACCTCTCGGAGAAGCACGCGTCCCGTCATCCTATCGTGGAGCCACACTGGACTAGCGTCCCAGGGCTGCCGTGACAGAGTAGTGCAGACTGGAGGGCTTAACAACCAGACTTGACTCCCTCCCAGTTCTGGAGCACAGAACTCTGAAATCAAGGCGTCAGCAGGGCTGGTTCCTTCTGGAGGACCCAGGGGAGAATCTGCCCCAGGCCTCGCCTCCTTCCCGTGGCCGCTCCTGGGCTCGCAGACTCAGCCGTCTAACCTCTGCCTCTGTCTTCACAGGGCCCTCCTCTGGCACCTCTGTGCCTGTGCCCTTGGGTTTAAAGCCCACCCGGTTAACCCAGGATGATCGCATCTTGAGATTCTGAACTTAATGACATCTACAAAAACCTTTTTTTCCAAATAAGGTCCCATCACAGCTTCTGGGTGGGCAGGAGCCCCGTTCAACCCACAAGACTCTTTCTCGGGATCCTTAAAAGCTTCAGAGCCTTTACCGCTGTGTCTTTTGTATCTTTCAAGGAGCCTAACAAAATGGCAATCCCCTTGACCGGCGTCCAGTCACAGCCACTGACAGACAACATTACTGCTGACCCACTGTTCCTGCAGAGCAGGCCGGTCTTGCCTCTCCAAACGCCTGGAGAACAAGAATAAAGGGGGTTTTTCCCCATGGAATGGGCATATGTTAGGGACTCAACGTTTGAAATTTTTCTTGTAATAGTTTGGAGTTAGTTGCATTATTTCCCCAAGATCGGATTTTGTGAATGTGGAGCAAAGGTAAGAGAGAAGAGCTCAGAGGGATAAGAGAAGAGCTATCATCTTTCCAAATGTCCATTCCACAAGGTGCTGCGGGCCCGCCCTGCACACACCCCGCACTGAAAAGAGGAGGATGAAAGCTGGGCGGGTCCTCGAGCAGCTCAAGGCCCTGTTGGGAAGACAAACACACAGACAGCTCACCACTGACACCAGTGATTCGTGCAATGATACAGCTGTGAGTGAACAGAAAAGAAGGACGAAAGCAACTCACTCCACGAAGACTCCAACGGGACGGCAGTGGGGGGTGGAGGGATGTCTCAGAGGAAGTGGCCCTGGGCTGCAGAGGGAGGGGACATTTAGAACAAAAGACAAGCTTGTGAGAACGACTGGGGGATCGCGCACGTTTCTGTTGGAACGGAAGGCGGAAGAAGACAACGCTTAAAATGCAAACTGAAGCTCGTCTGGACGTTGCCTCAAATGCCACTCTCTGAAATTCTACCCTGTAGGCAGTGGGGCCTGTAAAGTTCCTCCACCTCCTGGGGTTGGGGAGGACCCCTGCCCTTGCCAGCATTTCTGCTCACAAAGGTGCAGGCTGCGCAGTGCGGCGGCACTCCAGGGGCTGCCACTCACGTAGCGGTCTGGGAGAAGAGTGCCCCCTGGATTTGTGCAGCGTTCAACAACGCAATCGTCCAGGGCGGTCCGACCTTTACTTTCGCTGCCCGCCCAACAGCTTTTTGTATGCAGGGCGGATTTCTGCAGTTAGCTGCTTGGGAACTGGAAGCTAGCCCTGGCCGCACGTTAGAACTAATCAGCATAACGCGTGTGGTAAAAGCTCACGTGGTAACCCACGTGGTAACCCACGCTCGTATTTATAACATGTAAATAAGCTGTGTATGTAACAGCTGTGCAGAAAGCCTGCAGTGACCAGGTAGATGGTGACACGATGAAAGGTTGTCAAACTGTAGTGTGTCTACCACAGGCATGATTTTAAGGTTTCTTTTAAGAAGAGAGCATAAGAACAGACTCAAACGGGAAGGAGGTCCAAGCTGAGCGCTGCTGCAAACTTGAAAGCAGACAACCCCGTGAGACGCGCGGTCAGACAGGACAGCAGGTGACCGGAAGCAGCCAACCCATCCTCCTTCTGGGCCTCGGGTTACAACACCTATCAGAGGGGACTGTCGGACACTGCCCATCTTGCAGAGGTATTGGGAGGATCTTATGTGAAAACTCTTGGGAAAATACAAAGGGATATCTTCATGTAAAACACAGTTACTGTCAGGGAAAAAGAGAAAGGACGCTACATTCTCAGACACCGGAAAGAAAGTGAAGGAAGTTTCCCTTTGTAATGTCTGAACTTTTCCTCCTCCTGATTTGAATGTCAGCCTCTAGCATGCTGGGAAGGTATTTAGAAAGCGATAACCCTGCATGAGAAAATAGAGTTGACAGAGAAGAGCGGGTCTAGCTGCAGCTACAGCTAGAGATGGGGCAGGCGGAGAAGGCTGTTTTAGGAGGCGTGGGCCCAAGCATCATCGGGCTGGCGGGGTACGCGAGTGAGTCTGCGCTCTGAACGACGCTGCTTCCAGCTCACTCAGCCAGGCAGCTTGATACAAGAAAGACCATTTGGAAGAGGTTCAGAGAAGAACAGAGCAACAACACTATTAAGAGGCTGGTTTCAAGGATTGATTTAGGAAGAAAGATTAAGGCCGCTAAGTGTGTACAGCTTTCCTAATCGTGGACTAAGTGAAGACAAGATACACATCATCAGATATTTAAAGGGTAGAAGCAGCGAGGATAGAAGGGGATTATTTAGATGAGATTTTCAATTTATGCAACACGTTGTAAACTGTCATAAAGAGCTACAGGAAGACTTGGCTCCCTCGGGGACTTGGGAATGAACTTCAGCTGAAATTGACGGCGCTGTGCCCGCCCCTCTCCCAGGAATTAAAGTGGCTGAGGAGGGGCACCCCCTCCATTTGCAGAGGGACAGGCCACGTTCACACTAAAACACACGGGGAATGACCTGGAAGCATGGGCTCAGCCCGTAGCACCGTGCGCCCACCCCAATCTCTACGTTCTTTCCCGGGAGCCCGGACAGGAGGGCGAAGGGCTCCGTCCCTCAGGGGAGATCAGGCCCTCACGTATCCCGGGCCCCCGAGACGCTGACCACAGCGTTGTGCCGCCAAGGCCCCGCCCACCCACGCCAGGTGCCGTCATTTCTCGCCATCAGGGAGCCTTACTGATGCTCTGCTGGCCGTCGCCTCCGGTCACCTTCCTGGTTTTTCTTGCATTAGGTTTGCTTCTGTCCTGTGTCTGCTCTGGCCCTTTAGTGCCCTCAGCATGCGGTAAGGGATTTTCCACCTTTGGATCTTCTTTCACAAAAGTTTCTAGGATATTCAAGGACCTTTATATTCCCAAAGAAATCCACTTCTTGTGTTCCTGAAAGAAACCTTGCTGGACTTTTTATTGGAGTTACATTGAAATTAATGATTACTTTGGGACGAACTGACATCTCGACAATGTTAACTTGTCCCATCCATGAAACCAGAACATCTTTCCATTAATTAAAATCCCCTTTTGTGTTCCATGATAGAGTTTTTAAATTGTCTTATAAAGGTCTTATGCATTCTCTGTCAGGTTAACTTCTAGATCCTGAATAGCTGTGCTGCTATTCTGAACGGTGCCTTATGTATATTATATAATCCAGCTGTTCGCTGTTGATGAGGAAAAACACAACTGAGAACCGTAGGTTAATTCTGAATCCAGCTTCTTTACTAGACCCTGTATGGTTTTAATAATTCATTCACTGATTCTGCTAGGTTTTCTGTATAGATAATCATGTCATATGAAAAAATGACAGTTTTGTCTCTCTTCTCACACTCTATACCGTATATCCTTGTATTTATTTGACTTGTCCTATTTCTTTGATTGGGGAGATGCTGGAAGTTAACAGGGATGACAGTCATCCACGTCTAGATCCTAATCACAATAATCTACCCTCCTCCACGAGCCACACGCTTGCTGTCCACGTCTGTCTGTACAGACCTTGTAAAGCTAAGGGAGTTTCTTTACATATGCTCCTTGTTTCTGAGAAGTGTCTTCATAAGTAGACGTCGAACTTCATCAAATGTGTTTCTGCAGCAACTGCAGTCATCAAATGATTCTTCTCCATTGGTCTACTGTGTAGTGAAGTAAGAGGAGAAATTTCTACTGATGAGACACCCCCGCTCTCCTGGGAGAAGGTGTGCTTGGTCATGGTGCATTCTGAATTCTCCACGGGACTACGTAAACCATGACTCCTCCAGGGCGCCTCACGTACGTGTGTTAGGTTCCAGTCCTCAGGTCTCTGAAGCTCCCCCAGAGGCTCCTGCACTTGGTCTCTCCGCCCTGGTCTCACACACGTGGGTCCTACTGGACACTGGTCTCGACCCACAGGTCCCGTCTTCACCTGTTGGAGGCTCCCCCAACCCCCGAAGCTCCCCCAGGGACCCTCCACCACATTCCACCACGCAAAGTGCTCCCTGACCTGCCTCCTCAATGACTGCTGAGCTCTCCCGATAGTAGATACATAGCCAGAGAACAGCCCTTCTCTGCCCTATGGGCTTCTGGTCCTCACTGCCCAGACACGCTGGAACACAACCACCAATAAATATTACGTTGCGGAGCAGTGGTGGGGACTCAGTGCGCTGGCATTTTAAGTAGTTTAAAGCATGAGCGATGCCGGTGGACAAGGGGAATTTCTGATTACCTAAAACTCCCTTAAAAGGCTAAACGAATATACACTCAGGGACGAGGGAGAGGGACAGAGGAGAGAGAAGGAGAGGGAGAGAGAGAGAGAGAGAGAGAGAGAGAGAGATCACAGGCCTGTGCACAGATTCCCTGACATCTGTTTCTAGCACATGTCACTAAATAAATCTTGGAGAATCCTTCTAGAAACAACCATGAGCACAGGTTTTTGAGCCCTTGCTCTGCACACAGTGAACACTGAAGCAGAGGCATAAACCGAACTCCAGGAGCTAGAATGACAATGGGGAAGGTGTGGCCAGCCAACAGCCACGTGGCGGCGCAAGGGGAGTGTGAAACGGTCCCAGTAACTGACGGGAGAGGAAACTTGGGGTATGGGTTGGGGGGTGTCCAGGAAGCACCCAGAGCAGCTCCTGGGCTGGGTGGTCGGAAGGGGTGGGGCAGGCCCCTTGGCCAAGAGAGAAGCGTGAAAGGAAGGCCTCAAGTCAGAAACAATTGGGACTGTTCACTGGAAGCTGCGGGCAACTGAGAGAGGATCGTCCTGACCATCCTCCAAACAGCCCCAAGTGGGAGAGCATCCTTCGCCGAGCGGACCTCCCGAGGAAGAGGGAGGCGGAGGGAGGATGGAAGATGCGCTGAGCCGGCTTACCTAAGGCTGCAGGTATTTCTCTCGTTGGCCAGTGTTTATCACCATAGCAGTAGATCTGTACAGTCTGGGGAGATGGTCTGTGTCTGGAGCATTTCCCATGCACCGTCTGTGCACCATCCATGAGAAACGCTGCAGCCACGCAAATGCAGGTGAGAGCAGGGACCCTCCCTTGGGTGCAAGAGCCCCAAAGGGCATCATCCTAAGAGGTCAAGGTCTTAACGTGGGCCAGTCGCTTAGATGAACGCCAAAGCGGCTGGAAAAGCCTCGCGCTCCGTCATTCCTGACGTGGACCTTCTTCCAGAAGCACAAAAGGGACCAGGTAGCAAGGAGCTCCTGTGACCAACGCAGTCCCTGACTCAGGGGAGGGGCAGAAGTCTCCACGTCCGTCGAGAACCACGGACACTCAGTTTCCATTGGCAGTCGCCTAAATGAATGAGCGGTTGCTGGTTTTCGTTATCAACTTGCCCAACTAAACGCCGAGCCCCTCACACCATAGGAAAACCTCTCACACCTCCATATTTTGTGAGCTTCCCACAGACACCGAGATTTTGCGAAAACGCTGATGGCCTTTCAGTCATGTGAACGTGGATCACTTCTTCCTTTATCCAGTACTCTGTGTCCGTCGTTATGGCTCAGATTATGTTATCTATTTATTTAGCAACAGATGGTATGGTTTTTTGAAGGCAAGAATGAACTCAAATTCAGGCTAGTTTCTTTTTTAGTTCTACAACTTCTTGTGATTTTAGAAAGTGTATCCTTAATTTGCACAGAGTAGAAACTCCACCATATCCGTGTTTCCCTCGCGTTTATCCTTAGTTCAGCTTGTAAGGTGTGTGTGGAAGGTCTTCTCCCCCCAGCCCTGAAGGGCGAGAAGTGAGTCGATGCGAGAGCAGACGGGGGCCAGGCCGCGGGGTCTGTGCTCAGATGCTGTTCCTTCCCCACACCGCTTCTTCTGTTCTCTGCTTCCCTAGCTGGGGACCCTTTTTAACACCCCTCTGTGCTCTATTACCTTATGCTGTCATCAGGGTGAAAAGGTCAAACAGTCACGTCCACCCTCGTGTGTCCAGAATTTCCTTTCTTCTGTGTTGCATATGTGGAGACAGCCTCACTTGGGCTGATTTTTAAGGACGGTGTTAACTCAGGACCAAATGAAGACCTTCGGGGGCCATAAGCTCCCAGAAAGATAGCTGTGCCCCCATATTTCATTCAATCAAAACACTATTATTCTGCAAAATAAAGAAGTTCAGCGAGTTCTGGTTGTTCTCACGACAGTTACTTCAAAGCTTAAAAAACCCACTTCTTCCCAAGACAGTGTTTCCTTTCTCAGTCATGGAGCCTCGGTTTTGCGGACCCCTGGACGGCCCAGCACTGGACGGAAGGCCTCAGTCCTTCCCAGCAGATTGAAGCGGTGGTCAAGCACACTCCTCGGGGTCTTCTTTTTTTTTTTTACTTTTTATTGGAGTATGGTTGCTTCACAATGTTGTGTTAGTTTCTGCTGTGCAGCAAAGTGAATCAGTTAGACATATACACATATCCGCTATTTTTTAGATTCTTTTCCCATGTAGGTCACTACAGAGTATCGAGTAGAGTTCCCTGTGCTACACAGTAGGTCCTTGTTAGTTACCTATTTTATATATAGTCGTGTGTATATGTCAATCCCAATCTCCCAATTCATCCCTTCCCCCCACCTATCCCCCGGTAACCATAAGCTTATTTTCTACATCCGTGACTCTCTTTCTGTTTTGTAGACAAGTTCATTTGTAGCCCTTTAAAACTTTTTTTTAAAGTAAACTTTTATAAATTTATTTATTTTATTTATTTTAATTTTGGCTGCACTGGGTCTTTGTTGCTGCACACGGTCTTTTCTCTAGCTGTGGCGAGCGGGCTTCTCATTGCGGTGGGTTCTCTTGTTGTGGAGCACGGGCTCTAGGCACGCAGGCTCAGCAGCTGTGGCACATGGGCCTAGCCATTCCACGGCATGTGAGATCTTCCCGGGCCAGGGCTCGAACCCATGTCCCCTGCATTGTCAGGCGGAGTCCTAACCACTGAGCCACCGGGGAAGCCCCTGTAGCCGTTTTTTAGATTCCACATATAAGGCGATATCATATGATATTTGTCGTTCTCTGTCTGACTCACTTCACTCTGTATGACAGTCTCTAGGTCCATCCACGTTGCTGCAAATGGCACAATTTCATTCCTTTCTATGGCTGAGTAACATTCCGTTGTATATATGCACCACATCTCCTTTATCCATTCATCTGTCAATGGAAATTCAGGTTGCTTCCACGTCGTGGCTATTGTAAACAGTGCTGCTATGAACACTGGGGGGCATGTATCTTCTTGAATATTATCGTTTTCTCTGGATATACGCCCAGGAGTGGGACTGCAGGATCATATGGTCCTCGAGCTCTTCTTTAACTGCAGACAACTCAGGATCAGACTCTCCTTTGGACTGTGACTCAGATCTCACTGGATCCAAGAAAATCACTTCAGAAATCCTAAAATGAATCCACAGTGCTCCAGAATCTGAGGATCTGGAAACACACTTTCAGGGGCCCTGAGTTCAGACGTCAGTGAGTAAAGTAGGTGAAAGGACTGACAACTACATTTGCCCTAGAAAAGTCTCACGAGGCCCCAGCGGGGACGTGGCTGAACAGAGCGGCCGCCGTGCACCCGGGGAGCCTGCTGTGCAGGGGAAGGACGGGGCAGCCCTGTCACCCACTTGGCTCAGGGGTGCCCGCCCTGCGGAAGGCACGCGGGTGGCCCTGTTGTCCCACGGTACAGGCGGGGAAACTGAGGCTTAGTGTGGGAAAGCGCCCTGCCGAGGGCAAGAGCAGGCTGACTGATGGCAGGGCTCAGAATCCGCCCCCCATCCATCTCTCCCAGAGGTCCGTCCTCACCCACTGGGCCTCCTCCCTCCGGCCCTGCTCTGCGTTCTCGGTGCACCCAGCACCGCGCTTTCCCGCCACCAACAGGGCGGTGAGGGCACAGCTGGCCCCGTGTGTGTGCACTCAGGCGCCGAAAACAAATCCGTCTCCTAACGGTCACGATGATGAAATAAACATGAGGGAGAAGCCTCGTGCTCTGACGTCCTGTACTTCGGGTCACATTAAAGTGCCATACACCTGAGCGAGCTGCTGTGAGGTCCCCTGCTTGACAGAAAGATTCAGCCACAGATTTTAAAGATCTATTTGGGGAAACAGACCCATTTTTT
>NW_020837949.1:1720123-1873706 GCF_003676395.1 Aethalodelphis obliquidens | reverse complement strand
AGGACAGTGGAATGACCCGGAGGAATTACAGCTTATACACTGTGTTATCCCTTCACAAACATGGAAGAGTAGCTAACGCGAGGCGGTGGAAACCCGAGCAGAACGTTCTCGATACGACTGCGTGTCCGCGGGGGCTCTGTGTGTATATATGCACGTGTGGTGACACTTAAACGCGTGTGAAGTGCTTTAAATGCCATGGGGGTGTTGGGGGCATAACAACGGCAACAGCACGATCCAGAGGCTGAAACGGAAACCTTGTGAGTCAGTCCGAGCAGGGCCGTCCGCCCCGCGGAGCGTGTGAAGTGGCTCCCCAAATGGGAGAGATGGGGTCGTCTGTGGTCCCCACTACGATCACGACCCTGGGCCTGTGTGGCTATCCCACGCTGCCGAGTGACCGACGGGGGCGGGTCAGGCTGCCCTGGTGACAGCAGCCGAGGCTGGGTGCCAGGGCCTGTGCCCCTCCTGCAGGTTCTGCAAGGCCAACCACCCCGAAAGCCTGGCTCCCAGCTCCGGCCCCAGGGCCACCTGGCGCAAGCTCGCGCCCTCAAGCCGAGCTCCCCGCCCTCCTGGAGCTGGGACAGTCACAGCCGTCCTGCCCACAACAGCAGGTGGCACTGAGGACTAAACCGAAACTGAGAAACGGCTTTTAAACACACAGAACACGACAGGCAAGACGGTGCTGGTGGGGCTGAGTGCCCGTCAAGAACCTTCCCTTCAACGTAACAAACACCACAGCTGGAGGCCTCCAGTCTGAGCTCCCACACGCTCCCGCTTTAGATCCTGGTTCACGATGGCGGAAACCTCATCAGCTCCTGGGTTAGCTATGGGCGCACACGTGCCATGTATTATCAGCTTAGATGGCGCTGTGCTCTCGGTTCCATGTCACAAACCCACATCACTAGTGGCAGTGAGGGCTGAGCCCACAGACGCACAGTTTGACAGGAGGCCAAGGAGTGAAGAGGGAACGGAAGAGGAGCCACCGAATCGCCCAGCGAGCCCGAGGGGTGCTGCCCGGACGAGGCTGGGGGTGCCTGTACGTAAGAACGCGGCCAAAAAGATTCAGGAGTCTCAAAAAGAGATGGGCTGCCCTGTCCCTTTTGCAAGGGGACGTGAAACTACAAGTCTGAATCTTGTACTTTACAGAGCAGGTCGCCCCGCAGGGCTAGTCGGCCACGGGTGGGAGCGCGGGGCGAGGTGCGGAGGAAGATGTGGTCTCCGCCTCGAGAAGGAGGTGTTTTCGCTGGAAAGTGCAGGAACAACTGCGCGGTCCTCACCGTAGGAGCCGGAGGAGGGACAAAAAGCGCTGGGTCCATGCGGGATGAAACAAAACTTAATGTAGGGGGCAGGTGACATGAACCAGACCTTTAAGGAATGATGGAGATCTGGACGGGAGGAGGAGAGGCATTCTGAGACGGGAGACAGCACAAATGAAGACTTGGAGGGGAAAGAAGAAACGGGTCTGGGGAGCTGGGGAGTCTGGAAGCCAAGCTTACGTGGCAGGAGGGAGGGGGAGGGGAAGAGGGGGAGGGGGAGGGGGGACCTGAGAGGGGGCTGTAGGCGGGGAGGGCAGAGGAAGCAAGAGTGGGAGAGAAGCGTGAATGGGAACGTGGAGCCGGACCATGGAAATCCATCAGCAAACTAATAAGCATTAGTTGAGATCTCGGACAACGCTCCGACCCTCCCAAGGCCCCGGTCTCCCCACAGAAGCGAGAGGAGCCCACTGGACCTTCAGCTGTGAGTTCAGGGGGTGCCAGACAGCCCCTCCCTCCCAGGACCTGGGGCCCGCGGAGCCACCAACCATCCAACCAGAATTCTGTGTGGCGACCTGCAAATAAAGCTGACATGCCACAGACAAGGTCCACGTTGCGCTAGGAGTTCAATCCAAGAGCCCGCGTCTTTTAAGAAAGAGACGGTTGCAAAATGCGTGAGGACCGAAATTACAATACGACAAATAGAAGAACCAGAAAATCATCGCACAATGATCTGACTGGCCCGCCATGCCAGGTCCCACTGTGCCACGGCTCAGGGCGCTTAGCTGCCCTCCGCGCACCTCCAGCCTGGCTGCCGAGAGCATCGTGCTTCTGCTCCTGGTGGCCCCTGAGATGCCCGTCCTGCCTCTTCTTCGTAATGACGCCCTTTCTCGGCATCGTACCACTGTTTGCCAAAGCCACCAATGCTGAGACGTCTGCCGGCCCCTAGCCTCATAATTACTGCCTTTCAGGAACTGAATTAGTCCTCTCTGCCTGCCCAAATTCCGGCGACGGCTGCCACTGGGTCTGTCCCCAAGCCAAGCACCTGCCCCACTGGGGAAAGTGTCTATTTTGTGGACCAATGACTCAGGACATCAGGACATCCACCCTGAAACTAGACCCTACGGCCTCCAACACAAAGACACTGCTGTGACAAAGTGAGAGAGTGGCATGGACATATACACACTACCAAACGTAAAATAGGTAGCTAGTGGGAAGCAGCCGCATAGCACAGGGAGATCAGCTCTGTGCTTTGTGACCACCTAGAGGGGTGGGATAGGGAGGGTGGAAGGGAGGGAGACGCAAGAGGGAAGAGGTATGGGAACATATGTATATGTATAACTGATTCACTTTGTTATAAAGCAGAAACTAACGCACCATTGTAAAGCAATTATACTCCAATAAAGATGTTTAAAAAAAACACACACACACAAAGACACTTGTTTAAACCTCCATTGACAAGACCAATCATTGAGCCGGAACAAGAGACATTTTTGCGGATGCTCATAATATGCTTAGAAAACTAAGGAAACCACATTTCAATAACAATACGCAGAGACACCATAGGAATTCAGAGGAAGGAGAGGAACATTTCAGAAAGATTTCACAAAAGAAAATCTGAGCTGGAACTTCAAGAATGGGATAGGTTTTGGAAAGTTGGGTAGAAGTAAGAATTCTTAGCAAGAAAATATCCCATTTAAAGCCACGGAGTCAGAAAGCTCAGAATGTGTTCAGAGAACCCAGTCAGGCATCCGACACACACATAGAGAGCTGAGGACGGGACGGGGCAGGTGTGACCCAAAGGCCCAGGGACCTCAGTGGACAAGACAAGGCCTCCACCCTGGGGCAGATCACATTCTAGTGACCACACGCCCAGAGTAAGGTCCACAGAGGAGATGAAATGGCCGGGGGGTGAGAGGAGGTTAAGGGCAGAGTGGCACCCCCCCATCCGCGGGGGCCCCAGACCTGTTCGCTCACAAGGGCTGAGGTCACAACTAGAAACACGCAGGGCCTGGCTCTGGCCCTGGGCGTTCACCTTCCTCATCTGTACAATGAGGGCCAGGACCACATCTCACTCAAGACTTCTATGATCGTGGTTACCTCTTGGTTTGCAGGTAAAATTTCTGGGGTTCTCAGGAGAAAAATCTAGATATCTGTTCATTCTGGTTTCATGCACAAGCTGTAGTGACGCTTATCTCTCTCATTTTGGTAATTAAAGCTCTCGACATAGATGAGTGCATCTCATCACAGAGGAAACGCAGGTGGGCCCTGTGTGCCTGCGATCTGAAAGGACCAAAGGCCACCAAAATGATTTTCCGTCCTGGAATCTCTGTGGCCAGAGCTGTCGCTAGACAAAGCGCCAGGCCTGAAAGCACACTGCAACTTAGGAAGCGCTCAGGTTACGGAAGTGGTGGTCGGCCACTAACCAGCTGGTCAGATGACTGGAGGTCGGTCAGGAAAGGAGCGAACAGGCAGTGATGGAAAAGCACTGGGGCTCGAAAGGGAGGGACCTGGCGTCCTCCTCCGGGGGATGGTTCAAGAGGGGACCCGGAGTTCCAGCAAAGCCCCAGGGATGCTGCCGGCTTCCCCGGCTCCATCTTTTCCTGCTTCTGCCCTGCCCGCACGTCTTCAACCGAAAGACGCCTCCAAGGCAGCGGAGATGCACAGGGACTGTTAGCAAGTGCTCCAAACACGGCGAGACCCCAGGTCTTGATGGAGGTGACGAGAACACAGACGAGGCTCAGAGCGGGAGGTGGCGGCTGAGCCCAGGCAGGTGAGGGCCTGGAATGTGAGGCCCTCTGGCAGGTATCGAGGTGCAGTTGTAAAGAGATAATTCAGGCAGTGAGGAATTGAAGTTCAAAGCCAGTGACACAGAGAGAAACCTGAGATACCGAGTTCAAAGTCACAGCAGCAGGGACAAATTGCTGCTGCATCTCGGGCGCGAACGCGGCTGGGCGCGCGCTCGCCCGCTCCCGGGGTCTGGGCGGGGCTGGGCTGGAGGTGCGGGCTCAGCTTTGAAGTTCGCAGATGCGGCGGGCGCGGCGCGGAGGAGCCGGCATCCCGGCGGGGCGGGGCCCACGGAGGAGAGGGCATCAAAGACGGCCTCTCCTCCGCGTTTGCTCAGGGCGGGGCCTCTCTCCAGTTACAGCTGCGTAACCCATTGTGTTCCCCACTGTTTGCTTAGGTTTAACGCAGAGTTAGAATTCTGGTTTTGTTTCCCACTTAGAAAAAAAAATCGCTTTGTAAAGGGAGGTTACTAAATAAAACTTGCGGAATTCTATTCAGCCGCATAGGATGACTTTTGGCTTGAATGTGATCCCTGGCGGGTGACTATGAGTGTATAGAATTTCCAGGAGACTAGAAGACGTTTGAAAGAAATTCCTCCTGAGTAGTTACCTGCCTTGGTAACCACAGAAGACATTTCTACCTGCCAAGCTCCAGGCTGGGAGTTTTGGGGCAGCCTGACACCAACAGCATTCCTTTACTCTTTCAGGAAACAGGACGGTGCCTGTTACGAACTCAGCTCTATGCTGGGTCCTATGGTATAAAAAATGGCTTTGCCACCTTCAAGGACTTAGACTGTAATGAAACAAGTGTTTCGATATTCTTCTAGCTGACTGAACGTCATCAGATGAATTAAGAAAAGCCCAAACCCTGAACTAGAACGTTGAGAGTAAACACAACACAACAGTGCTCAACCCCACGATGAGACAGGACGGCACCATCGGGATCCTGAGAGCACTTCCCACAAAGAGAAGGTCTGGACGGTGCCACGTGCAGCGTGAGAGGAGACGTCGACGTGGAAATGTCTGGGATCGTCTTGAATACAGACGGCTTACAACGTGCCTGTGTTCAAGGCACCTGGGACGATGGCGTTTTGTGTATATTCTAACAAATTTAGGTCGCTCTGAGGTCTAGTCCACGGCTAGACGTCCACACGAGCACGTGACCAAATCAGAACATCCCGGCTTGAGTTCTGTGTCTCCAAATTCAAACACTCCTACTGATATCAGCCTGATCTACTTACAGAGACAGGGACCACCGTCACCAAACATAACAGGCCATGGTGTCGAGTCAGCTAGCTCCCTGTATCACTCATCTCACAATAAACCATATATTTACGTGAAAGAAAGTCTGAGACACCTAGCGTGTGATGTGTGCGGAAGGAGACCCTTTATCCCCTCAAGTATTTACTGGGCACGTCCTAATCTGCCCCCCACTGAGCTGGAAAATGACAGGGAGACAAAACAAACCAGAGAAACTGTGCCCGTCCCCAGATGCTTTGACCGTTCAGTTGAGATGCAAGACATTCCCGCACAGAAATATGATTATGTGCCCAAATGGCTTGAAACCGGCAAAAATAAAATGCTATGAGGTTTAAGAAAAGGAGGAAATTAATACAGGTTGCAGTGACCAGATAAGATGTTACGGAGGGGCAGGTCCTGCAAGGCTCCTCGAGGACTGCAGAGAGTTTCACAGGTGGAAGGGGAATAAGCGGCCGACAACTGGGTTTTGTCACGATGTCGTCTAAACCAGAACACAGCCGAAACCAGACTGGAGCGTGGATGGGGGAGGGCGGGGAAGTTGGGGTCGGGGGAGGGGTATGGCTCTGGCGATAGGAGAACCCAGACTGCAGGAGGACAAGAGCCTTTGGACAGGTACCTGTGCCCTCCACTGGTCCCTACTATTCCCATGATACTGACACCTAACACTCTGGGGCTGGAGATAAACTTCAGATCTGAAAGGGCAACACAGTAACATTCATCACATCCTTAGGCTAAGAGCTTAAATAACCAAGTATCAATGGCTACCGGCGGAAAGCTGAGATGATGAGACAGAAATCACCACGGGTGGGTGGGAAACCATGACGACTACAGAGAAAGGAGTGCTACCCACAGAGGCAGACCCTGGCCTCAGGGAGCCATGGGCCACCCCAGGGATGGGAGAGACTGGCGGGAGAAGGGGACAGGCTCCAGGGAACAAGGGTGGTGAAAGGCAGGCTGCGGTTCCAGGTCAGGGCCCTTTTCTGAGCCACTGCTGGGTGACAACTCCAACGTTTCCGTGTTGTGTTGCACACGGTACCTTCTAGACGTCAGCGTTACATCTGACAGCTCAGGATTTGATCAGAAATACACAAATCACGCCATAGCTTTTCCTAGTCGTGTGCATACAAGAAGACGACTTACACCCCATTTCTTTCTCCACCCTGAAACACCTCTGACAGCCATCTCAGCAAAGGGAAATGCCCTCCTGCCAGCTGCTCAGGCCAAAAACGTCAGGGTCCTCCGTGACATCCCTCTTTCTCTCACACCCAACATCTAATCCATCAGCAACACATGTGACTTTACCTGCAAAGCACACCTGGATACAGTCACTGTGCAGCCGCCATGCTGGTGCAGCCACTGTCAGCGCTCCCCTGGGTATGTGTATGCTTCTGCCCTGGGCTCTGCGATCTAGACTCAAAGAGAAGTCAGGTTACCAAGAAACAGAAAATAACAAGTGCTGGTGAGGATGCAGAGAAGTTGGAACCCTGGGGCTCTGCTGGTGGAAACAGCCCATCAAGGACTAAACATAGAATTACCCTGTGACCCAAGCACTCCCCTCTGAGTATAGATACGGAAAAACTGAAAGCACAGAGACAGTCGGGTCTTTGCACAACCACGTTCACAGCCGAGTTATTCACAACAGCCGCCAGAAGGTGGAAACAATGCCGACATCCAGCCTCGGACTAAGGGATGGACAACATGCGGGCCACACGCAGAGGGCTATCACGCAGCCCCAAACAGGAAGGACATCCTGTCACGGCTACACATGGAGGAACCTGAGGACATCATGCTCAGTGAAATAAGCCGAAAAGACGAGTGCTGTGTGATTTCCCTCATAGGAGGGGCGGGGCTGTCACGTTCATAGAGACAGAGTAGGGTGCGGGGCCAGGGGCTGCGGCAGGGCGGGAGCCTTAACGGGGACAGAGTCTCAGCTGGGAAAGATGAGAAGTTCTGGGGATGATGGTGGCGATGGCTGCTCAACAGTGTAAACGTGCTCAATGCCAGTGTCCACGTAAACACGGCTAAAAAGGTAAATTTATGTTATGTGTGTTTTACCACAATAAAAAAAGAGAAGACAGAGTAACGGTTTTCAAACATGAATCACAGGGTGCCTGTCCTCTGCACAAAACCCTCCAATGGCTCCCATCTCGTCATCTCACAACTTTGTGCCCCAAGTCACTCCCCATCGTCCCCCACGGCCACCCTGCTGTCCCCAGCCCAGGTGCCCCAGGGCCTGTCACCTCAGCAGAGGCCAGCGTGCGGCCCAGGACTCCACTCTGCATGCCCCCACCAACCGCCGAGACCCCGCCCGCTGCCAAGACCCCACCACCACCACCGTGACCCCACCCACTGCCGAGACCCGACCCACCTCTGAGACCCCACCCACCTCCGAGACCCCACCCACCCAACCAGCACACACACCCTCTTCATTTTCTCCACAGCACTTAGCACCTCTGACATATTCTACTTATTTGCTTATTCATTATCTTTCTCCTCAAATGAGAATTTAAATCCTATTAAGGCACAGATCTGGTCTCTTCTCTTTTGTCCCCAAAACCCAGAACAGTGCCCGAACACACCTACCTCTTATATCTGGGTGAGTGAATGAACGAATGGGTCAAGCTTGAGAAATCCTTTTCTTAAACTATCAGCTCTTTCTAAAACTCTAAATGTGGGTATACCAATTTTCTTCCTTTATGTGAAGATGATGTTTAAAAAATTCCATATGGTCTACGTGAGTATAAAGCACAGAGAAAACCAGGCAGAAATCGGCTTTACACAACTCAATCTCTATTCACCATACTTACTATAAATTTCTGTATCACAATGACTTTATCAGAAATGCATGTGTGTGTGTGTCCACGTGTCTGAGTGCGTGTGCACGTGTGCGTGTGCATCTGCTAAAGAGGCTTTAACAAATTTTCCATTTAGCAGTGGTTGTAAGAACACCACCTTCACTTTACACCTTCCCTGTAGGTTATTTTTGTAATAAAATGTCCAACTCTGGTTGTCGCACTAGATTTCACCGGCTTCAAAGAGCTGAGCTCAGAAGCACTACATATTTGAAGTCTGCACACATTCGAAAACCCCTCTTGAAAAGTCGATAATATTCAAACAATAGCTGATGTTTGGGAGAGAAGAGCATTCTTTACTCTGCAGCATTTTCTGCTAAAACCTCAGCTGTCAGCGCCGGCTGAGGCCCCACCTATCAGATACCCTGGCGTCCCTGACTCCCCTCGCCCACCAGCCACTTAAAATACTTTGTTTCCTTTTAATCAGAATAAGCTCCGATGATCTCCCTTCAGACCCAGGCTGCTGCTTTATCACGTTGACAGTCTGGGGGACCCTGCTTCGTTTCCACACGTGATGCGGGACAGACACAGGTAGACACCCAGGAGACAGACAGAGCTTCACACAGACAATGGGGGAATATTTCGTAGCTTCAGGGAGCACAACGTGCTGCAAAAAAAACCACAAAAGAGCGGTGTCTTTTTGCCCAGAAGTGCCTCGTTTCTGGGTATTTATATTCGGGGAGGTAAACGGATGTGGCCAAGTCGGAATTTTGCTTCCCCAGGCTTCTTCGTTCTAAGTTGATGGGGAACAGAACATCAGCTCACTCAGTCCGAGGAGCACAGGTAAGTATCTGGCAACCAAAATTAACCGGGAGACACAGAGCACGAGGAAGGTCCCCTTACAACACGGCTCTCGATCACTGGAGACTCGCAGAGCCAAGAAGTGGTTTCCATGCAGTAAACTGAAAACAACAGGACAGCACTTCATTCCAATCTGCTACGAAAAACACTGCTCTCAAATTGTTTTCCAAAGGAGCAAAGCTTTTATTACCTGCATAATCTGATTATCTGAGAACATAAGAACAGTGGCTCTCGGCCCGGGACTTGGTGTCTGCAGGAGGTGGAGCCATGACTCCCCCTGAGCCCCAAGGACCAAGGCGGACGCCTCCCCAGAACCAGCCTGTTAGCCAACTGCCCACTGGCTCTTCACTGTGGCCCATGACTGTGATGACGGAGTTTGGCTTCAGCTCCTGCGAGACGGCTTCCTCTTTGTTAAAAAGGGTGGCCCCTTCCTTCGTAAACTGCCCAGAATCTATTCATCTGGGGAGATGTAGGAGCCAGGATACTGCTGAAGCGCACCAGGACCGCGAGAACTGTCGCCTTCCCCGAGTGCGGCCTTCCCCACCACGTACTTGCATAAGTTGCCCTGACCTTCCGGGTCCTCAGGCCAGCCCCACGCCCCTGGCCGCTCCCTCCCCATCAGGGCCCCTGTGTTATCCAGGTGGCAGGAGTGAAAGTGAGCGTTAGATGAAATCCTTTGCTAATTCGCTAGCACGATCCGTATGTATACCTATTCAACGCAAACTAAGAAAACCAAGTTCTAACCTAATTAGGAAAACCACTAGCTGTGGAATACATTATCGCGATAAAGCTCTAGCAGAAACAACAGAGATGGTTAACGAAGTGATTGCTTTTCCCGTTTTTTATTGTTGCAGCGAATACTGGCAAAAGCGTAATATACAAGCATAACACGTCCCCAAGCTTCGTCTCGGCAGCCAACTTGTTAGTACAAGGCTTTGATGATAGTTTCTGGTTGCAATGGGTGTTTTTTCAAGATTTCTGTCACATCATTAATAACTTCATTCAAAGATCACACATCTCTGCTTCAAATAAACCACTCAGCCACGTAGCCAGCATCGTGCTGACCTTACTTCCAAACAACCTCTGACAGTTCAGCAGAAGCATGAGTAATTGCTTATCTCGTGTCTTTACTTACAAAATACTTCATATTTGTTGCTAATTATCTTTCCACGGCTGCACAAGTAGGGCATATAAGAAGATGCATCTGTGTCTTTGAAATTACTTCATAAAATACATGTAGATCAGTGTATAGAGGCACATACTTTTTTGTATATTATTTAACTGCAAAACAAAGTGATTATCTCCAACCATCGACGCAGCCGTCCTAAGCGAGAGGATTCTACGCTATTATCTCAAGACACTGATTTCATATCTGAAGGTCAAACTACTTGGTGATTTCATCTAAATTTATAAATACTAAAGATAACTGAACAATTAACTGATCCGTGTTGCCAGGCTGTTCCCATAGCGTAGGATGTGGCTCAGGGCACCTGGAAGGCGTCTACTCTTCCTACGTTCCAACCTGGAGCCGCTGGAATTCCCAGAGTGGCGAGAGGCTAGGGAACACCAGGTGTCCTGCAGATCTCAGCTTCCACATACTCGTTGGTCTTAACCCGTCACCAATACTTAACTGAGCACTTCTTATATATGTAGCATTTGACCAGGTCATCAGCTTTTTAGACTCAGAAGAGTTGGCCTGGTCTTTATATCATGATGGTGGCAGGTACGACGCAGACCATGATGGTGGCAGGTACGACGCAGACCATGATGGTGGCAGGTACGACGCAGACCATGATGGTGGCAGGTACGACGCAGACCATCTATCAGTTGACTTACAAACATCAATTAGAAAATGATTAAAAAAAAAAAAATCTTGGACCAACTCACAGTGTTTAGTAGAGCTGGTAAGAACAATAGTGGCCCAACCAACATGTGGAGAAAAGACCATGAAAAACAGAACCCAAACAATAACAATAATGAAACAAACAGGCTTAGCCCTGTGTGCCGCTTCCTCCTGCTTAATCCAGGCTGTGTGAGCTCAAAAGCCCATTGGGAGCTTTTGATTTTTTTAGCCTGCTTTCAATATTTCAGTTCCAGCGTTTTTATAAATCTGATATAAAGTATTTAGTCTCAGAAGAAAAAAAATACCATTGAAGATACACTCTTAGTTTTGTCAAATGTTGGTTTGCCTTCTATTTGGCTTGACATCTGAGGAAAGTATCTGAATGAGATCATTTTAAAAACTATATTGGCTGAAATCTAAATTTGACTGAATTAGATGTTCGTTCCTGAATGTGAGTTAGCTTTGAGTTCATTTACCTGTATGATCCTCAGCTGGAGAACGGGGCAGGGCAGGGGAGTGACAGTGAGAGAAAGAGAAGGTGACAACCCTGAAAGCCAAACTGTATCTATTTCACGAGCAGTAAAGTCAGAGTTCTTTCACTGTCCAGAAATTATTTCAGTGTTTTTGAAAAAAATTACTAGAAGTACAGAAAGCTCACCCTTATAAAAATTATACCTTTAGTTTGCTTCCTGCAGAAAGGTCAGAGGGCCTAGATCCAATTAATGGTAAAAGTCGACTTCCGTCCGTGACATAATTTAGTGGTGACCACATTTTACTATTCCTACCATCTCTGAGACAAAAAGCGGCCACTGCGTATGTTATCTAAGCCCGTTCATAACGAGACTCATTATATGGACTAAATCCCCTACGTGAATCAAACAAAAAAACATTCTACAGTTTCGCCTACGATGAAATTTTATTATGACAAATAAACTGCTGCTGCCTGGTCTACAAGGCAAGAGATGAAACTGGTCCCTAAGTGCCGACCATCGATTAGTAATCAAAATTAAATACTTCATACCCCGAGGAGGGAAAGAAGGGCATCATGCAAATACCTTCTTTCTCTAAGTTCCGAGGGCAGCTTTTTGTGTGTCTTTGTTGTTTGTAGCTTAGGAGTTGAAGTGGGTTTTCCTGCCTGGAATGGTTGGAATTCTTGAAGTGGCAAGAGGCTGGGCAAAGTCAGGCGTCACTGATGCTCGAAGAGAAGAATCTCGGAACTCAGCAACAATCGGCCACTCTCCCGCCCCTCCCAGCACACAAAGGGAACAAAGATGAAGGCTGACTCTCAAAGCTGAGTCCTTCCTGATCGAGACGAAGCAGTTTGCCTTGGGATCACCCGAGATGGACTGTTTACTAAGACACAGGTTCGCGCCACTATAGGAAACCTTTCCCTAGTGATGGAGTGACGCCTAAAACATAGGTCCCAGCGAACCGCCGCGACGGTGAGAATCTGCAGGACCACCCCGAAGCGTCCTCTCCATCGCGGCCTGATTGCATTCCCGTCGCCACACGCACCTTACAGAGCCTGTCCGTCAGTGCGTGCTGGACAAGAGCAGCCGTGACGACGAGGCTCTTGCGCCCTCCGCGCAGCCTCCCAGCCGGGGGACACGTCTGACACAACACCGCCCACGTGACCCAACACAAAATCCATTTCCTAACCCAGGACTCAACAGATGGGCTAAGTGATGAAAGACGACCCCAGGCCTGCCCGGTCACAGGCAAGTCAAAGGGCCCGTCCCTGAGTCCCGCTCCCGGCGCCTGGAGGTCCTACCCTGCAACCCCGCAGCGCTCACTGCGTGCATCGCCCACACGTGCACAGCTCTGTCCTGCCCTTGGCTTCGCAAAAGGAGGGTAAGCTTCTGCTGAGAAGACTCACGTCCTGACTTACTCTGTCTTCTGTGGTTTGGGGGTGGAAATGAACAGAAAACGAGCCTCCAGGATGCCTGAATCAAAGTCCAGAATCTTTGTCACCCTGAGGTCACAGGACCACGCGCTCGGGCTGGAAGTCAGCCCCGCGATAACGTTTCTCAGAGATTCATCTGCACACCTGAACTAGGAGACTAGGGACAGAGCGGGGCAGCGGGACGGGAGAACGCAGAGGAGGGGCCGGAGCACGCAGCCTGCTCTCTCTCCTTCCCCAAAACTTAGGAAAACACCAACTCAGGACACCATAAACACAGGACGGCCAAATTCCTCCTGCGATGCGAGGCCGTTTCTGTCTTCTCCCCTTCACCTCTGCACTTCACTGAGAAAAAGCCAACCCTCTTTGGCCATCACTCATCACTGCCGGCCCCGAGAGCCAGGACGAGCTGGCTCTCAGCGTCAGAAGCTTTACAAAGCAACACCCGTGTCCTCAGAGGCCTGCAAGAAAGGACAACGCCGAAAAGAAGCTGAAACCTGACTTGGGATCCCTTCCAGGAGCTGTTCTCACCCTGACAGGTGGGAACGGAGTGCAAGCCTCTGTCACTGGTATTTGTCTTTTGTCCGTAACTGGCCTGTGACCTGCTTATGAGTGAAGGGAACTAATACGAATTAAGTTCCTACTATGTGCCCAGAGCCCCTCAAGGTCCTCACGTATCTCTACGGATGAGGTGCAGGGCATAGGAACTGGCAAGGTCTCAGAGCTGGCAGGCAGCACAGGTGACAAGATCCCTTAGGGTAGGGACTGTGCCACGCAGAGGAGACCTCAGTACAAACACAGCCACCATCAATACTCCCTGAATGACTGACAGCGTCACTAAACATCAAGTAACATAATAGGGAGCTTACTTCCCTCCCCATACCACGAAAAATGCAGGCCTTTATCCCACTGTAATTGGAGGGAGAAGAGGCACCAGAAATTAATGCCTTAAGGCTTTGTCATGTTAAAGATACGGTGTCTATATGAACGTAATTAATATACAAGTTCATTTACATAATATTCCCATTGTGGAAACCCATCAGTATTTGAACTCGCTTTTCTTGACTCTTAATTCCAGTGCCTGCCTGCAATTTTTAAAATTATTAATAGTAATCCTACCCTTGACTAACTTCGAGATGAGGGTGGGTGCAGGGCATCCCGGAAACACCTGTGTCCAATGGTGCCAGGAGTTGAGATGGGAAGAAATGAAGAGAATTAGAAGGGCTCCACCCACGTACATGTGACTCACCTTTTTCTTTAGGGCTGTAAACCCTATGGAAGAGAGAAACCCATGGGGACCTCCCTGCCCTCTGTCCCCCGAAGACCATCGCGTTCTGTACACCTACCTCCAAAGTCTCCCTTGCCTCTTCTCTGCCCCTAATTCAGCCCTTCAGCACCCATGAATGGAGGGGTCTCCCCTTCCTCATTGTTGACTGCTGCACCCCATTGTCTGGCGCATAGTAGGTGCTCATTAGACATCCCCTGAATGAACGGCTGGAGGGAGGGAGCTGCCTCCCGGTCCCCCCTGCCTCTCCGTCACCCCGTTCCCCGCGTGCCGCAGAATAATCTTTCTGAAGCGCATCTGCTTTAAGAACTGAGGGGTGAGAAACAGTCTCCTATGAGAGAGAAAAGGCGCTTCTTAATCTCAAAATATATGTTCAGCAAGAGGAATATTTTTATAAAAATAAAGGATAAGCTGAAAGAACGCGCGCACTAGAAGCTGTAATTTCAGCGGTGGAATTTACCCTGTTCGTTTGAAGCATCAGCGGTATATATTATATCCGCATTAGTGACAATGATAAATAGTGTTTTAAGATTTAAATACATCAATTATAGCGTTCCTGGATATTCAGATGTCTTTTCCTGTTCCATTTTTTACACGGTTCCTCGCAGACTTCAAATCAATGCTTCAAAACGTTTTTCATTCATTGTAAAGTCATGGGGGCCATTCTTAGTTATAGTGTTCTTGTGAAAATAAGATGCCTTGAGCAAAATGTATTTATCACGCTAAATGACATAAGTTTTCATTCTGTATCCAGATAAAAAGAACACTGGTAAGGTTGGGGTGACAGCACGTGAATCCTGACCAAATTTTCTGAACTGGTTTGTCACTGAGAGCCCGAACTTCCTTAGCAATTCAATCCTTTGCTGCAAACATTATTCTTTGCACCTATTCCTCTAGTGAAATAAGCCACTGAAACTGTAGTATAAGTTACTCTTAGTAGATCACTTTTCTACAGGTAGAAGGGAAGAACAGAAGAGAAAAATGGAAAGGCGGAGGGGCAGAGCCGTCGGAATTCTGCCCAGCACAGCCCGTGTGTGAAGCTGCTCTCCCCACACCTCCCTTGAAAATCAAGATCTGGAGGGAAGAGTCTTTCTACTGTAACAACAGATGAGAATGGAGACTGACAAAAATACGAAATACAGTCTTTGACTCTCTTAGGCACAGTTTGAAACACTAAACAAAATCTATTGAACCTAGAATACTAGCAGCTGTAATTCCCAAATTCATTTTTCAAATAAATTCGTTTTAAGGCCCTGCACCATGGCGCCATCTGGTGTCGACAGAGAGAAAGACGGCTCAATCAAACGTGTAGTAGGCATTCCCTTTGTTAGCTAGAAGGATGAAAAATTTAAAACACACGACAGTTGTCTTTCATCACGTTAAATCCTAAAGTGCTACTAAAAACAAATACAGTCTGAAAATAAACTTGGAAATTATTCCGTTGACAATGATCTCATTTTGAGCGGGTATACGTTAAGTTCGGTTAACATCAGCACTGAATGAGTTCTTGCAATATATAACTTTTACTAACTCTTTCCATATGCGTCTGTTTTTAAGGAATAAAGGCGTTTTCCAAGTGGGGATGCTGGTGAGGTGTCTTCGTCGTGAAATGCAAAGCGCAAATTGGCGCTTTCTCAATCAAACACTGCTACTGAGGGAGTATTTTCCTCTTCCTCCTCCTGGGAGGAAAATTTGAAGTCATAGATCTACAATGGACTTGGAGAGTCAAAATAATCCGGGAAAGAAAAGTGCAAAGACCTCAGAGTTGAGTTCACCTCTGCTTCCCAGAACGTAAACATCCCTCCAGGGAAATGCGCCGACCACGGAGCCGTCCTGGTGCTCGGCCATCCCAGCTCACGCTCCCTGGGAGACAGTGGTCAGACCACTCAGGCGAGCCACGCTGACACCCCCCCCCCGTGGCGATGGGTCACTGCACTAGCAGGGTCATGGCCAGACACAGACTCAGAAATGGGGATAAAGCAAGCAAAGGAAGCCCTTCTGCGCTTCCCCCAGCACGTCCGCTGTCTCCGTGTGGCTGCAGCCCAAACTCTCGGCAGGGGCATCACCTCCCACCTGCCGCCTCCCAAGCTCAGCTGTCTCTTGGGACACCCTTAGGAGAAAAGCAGACTTGATTTCCTCAGGACATGACAGGGCCGTCCCTGTTTCCCTGGCTTTGTACTGTCTTTCTGGAATGCCTGTCCCCTTACTCCACTGGCCCTTCTGGGCAGACTCATCTGGGACGAGAGCGGCTCCTCCCGAAGCCTCCAAGCCCCTCAGCGGGCCCTGCCCCGCCCCCTGCAGCCCCTCCTCCACCCCCATCACATGGTGGCCTTGCTGCTGTGTCCCCACCTGGGCCGCAGGCTCCAAGGGCAGGGGCAGGGCACTGTGCCGGCCCGGGCTCTGGAAACGCTGATGGACGGGGAAAGGAGAGACAGGGAAGGACGTGCGCACAGAGGCGGGGACCATGAGAAGGGCCAGGGCAGGGAAGGGCAGGCAGGGGGGTGGTGCCAATCTCAGGACGCCCACTCCGGCCACGGCCACGGCCCCCACCGCCCACGTGCAGGCCTCGTGTCCTCCGGGGCCCGTCACCACCCCCCGAAGACGGAAGCGTCCTGACCCCCCCTTCCTCTCCAAGAAGCCCTGTCCCAGCTTCACTGCTCGCACTGCCCCGTTTCGCTAGACGAGGTGCACAAGGAGGGGAAATGAGGTCTGACTCTGAAGGGCGCCTGGCAGCGCGGAAACCCAGGCTCTCCTCTGGGGAGAGCAACCCAGGTCTGCCCTCCCCAGAGGCCAGTCTCCTCCCCCAGCATCGCCCCACGAGTGAGCGGTGGGCGGCAGGGGAGTGACAGGATGCGCTGCTTTCAGTAAAGACCACTTATCCCTCTTCCCCCCTTCGCCCGCAGAGCGACTTATTAAGAAAAGGCACCGATGGGAGGAAGGTTCACCGTGGCCACCGTGGAGAGCTCCCGAACTCCACCTAACCCAGCAGTAAGACGACCTCATTTTTAACTTTGCATCCCTTGTGCTTCTCTATGACTTAAAGCTCCATCCAGCGGTGGGCCTGCAGTCGACATGCCTCTCCGAGGGTCTGAAGAACAGCTCGGGGAAGGAGCTGAGGGGTCTCCAGCCCCAGAAATTCTGCCCCGTGGCCTAGACGGCTTGCCCCGCCTTGTCTGAGAAACGCGTCTCACCCTCCCTTTTGAGAAACCTAACCAAATCCACAGACAGAATGGGTCAGCAATTATTGCTTTTTTGATCTTAATTATGAATCAATCCAGAAACTGATCCCATTTTATCCAACTCTAAATTCCGGCTACAGTTATCTTCTGTGAAGGAAGAGTCGGGTCGGGATGAACTTTCTCTGAGAATGGAAATGAGGACAACACAAAGGATGAGAATATCTCAGATTTGGCGGCAACCCTTTAAATGATGAATTCATAGATTTCAGAAAGTGGGAGATGATTTTAAGGCTCACTGAGATCTTGGCGGCTTTGCCCACATCCCGGCCAGGCCAGCACTCGGGCCGGAGGCCCTTGGTCTCCCGACTGGGAGCCCAACCACCGCCCAGCCTTGGACGCAGGTGACCTCCAGGAGGGATGCAGAGAAACCGGAACCTTTATACACTGCTGGTGGGGATATAAGATGGTGCAGCTGCTCTGGAAAAGTCTGACGGTTCCTCAGAAAGTTAAACATAGAATTACCGTATGACTCATCAATCCCACTTCTAGGTATGAACCCAAAAGCAGTGAAAACAGAGACTCAAACAAATGTTTGCACACATGTGCTCATAGCAGCATTATTCACAGTAGCCAAAAGTCTGGCAAACCACCTAAATGTCCATCAACAGCTGACCTTATACAGATGTGGTCTATCCGTACAATGGAATATTATTCGGCCATAAAAAGGAATGAAGGACTCCTACCAAAGCATGGGGGAATCTTCACAACATTCTCCAGGTGAAAGCCGCCACCCACAAGGTCCCATACAGTATGAAGCCACTTACGTGAAGTGTCCAGAATGGGTAATGTCTAGAGACAGAAAGCAGGTTGCTGGTTCCCAGGGTCTGGGAGGGGGGATGAGGGAGCAGTGAGTGCCTGTGGGTTCGGGCTTTCCTTTGGGGATGAAGAAAATGTTTCAGAACTAGATAGAGGTGATGGTCGCACGATAGCGTGAATGTACTAAATGCCACTGAATTATTCACTTTAAGATGATTAGGGTTATGTCATGTGAAGACATAAAAAAGGAAAAATGTATTTAGTTTGTAACTGATGAGGGCTAGACATAATCCAGCCTTCTTCTTACAGCCTGTGCTTGGGAATTCAGGGATTTCATCAAGTTCAGAGCACCCATCAGGTGGTCAGCTCCCTAGAGCCCCTCCAGAACTGCCCTGAGGGGAGACACCCCCCGTGCTACACAGAAGATGTCATTAGTGTAGTCACCCCACAATGTCAGTGCTAAGTAGACGTGTGAAAACCTCATCACGCACGCTAGTTACAAGTCACACACACAGTCCAGACCCAGCCTGCGTTATTGCGCCCAAACCCCAGTGGCCTGTCCCGTGCACTGGGGGTGGGACAGGGGCCCAGACCGCCCTCAAAGCCCAGGCCCGCAGAACACGGGGCCTCTCTCCTCCGGGAAGAGACGCCCGCGGCGAGCAAGCTGCCCTCGGGGAAGGGTGAGGGCTTCGGGGTCTCGGCTTTGATGCTCTGGAAGGAGGGGGCTCTGGTCCTGCACTGGCCCCGCTTCCTCCCACTCGCATCAGCAGAGGCCAGTGAGCGCTAAACTCCAGGGGAGAAAGTCTGCCCTCACCTTCCTACGGAGAATAAGTGGGTTTCTTTAAACTAGAGGTGCTGTATCTTCCAAAAAGAACCTTTGCATGTACTGATATCAACGAGTCTGCTCTGGGCTGGGCTCTGACTCTAGATGTTGGCTACATTTGCCCGCTGTCCTGTGACGTGAACGCTGTGTTTTTCCTGTCCTGGGACCTTGGTGTGTGCCTGGTCTAGCAGTGATCACCGAACTGGTCAGAACACTGAAACGGATGCAACGACCCTCCAGCCGCCCCTTCCAGACCAGGAATGGTGCCTGGCAAACAGGGTGCACTTCACAACACCCCCCCAAACAGAATGGAGCACATGCCTTCATGACTGGTACTGATGCTTTACTCAATAGTTATGAAAAGAGGAAAAAAACAGTCCTATAAATTAAATCAATTATCATCAATACTCAAAGGAACACTGTGGTCAATTATTTTCTAATTCAGCCCACAATCTATTGATCTATAACGATTTTTAAGAGCGGCAGGCCGGCGTCATTAGCATTGTAACATCAGGTAACAGTTTCCTTGGAGCAGAAGATCTAGCAACATCGCCCAGGATTAAATAATGATGTGCAGGCATTGCTGACAATATTTTAAATGAGACTGTCTGGGCAAGTAGAGGCATAATGGCAGGTCCACTTAAAGAGAAAGAGAAGGGGAAACGGAGATGGGGAGGAAAGAAGGAGAAAAAGACAGAGAAGAAGGAAAACAAGGAAGGAAGGAAGAGGGAGGAAGGAACTGGTTTCCTGAAACACGTATGAGATCACTGAGTACGTGGCCAAACACTGAGCACCTTGCAATGTCACAAAAATGTGTGTGTGTGTGTGTGTGTGCGTGTGTGTCTAGGAGATGTTATTCTGAAAGTTGCCAGGCTTGAAGAATTGCTCAAAAGGGAAATCCCAAACGAAACGGAACAGCCCACACACCTGTCCCAGGACACGAGGCTCCAAGAAAGGTGAAGAAGAGTCTAGTTACATGTTGGCTAATTCACTTTCTGGCGAAGTATCCTTACAAATAATCGTATAAGAAGCCAGAGGAGAAACCTCTAGGCAATAAGACACTCCAAGGTAAACAGAACCTGCGTGACTACCTGGCGATGTCCTCAGGGCATGGAGGATGCCCTGGGCGGCTCCCCTCACAATCTCTCGCTGTCATTTACTCAGCAGTTCCAAACTCTCCTAACTTAGGGAATGAAGTCATGATGGGAGGCTTTTGAAATCAAATTGGGCTGTATGTAGCTAAAAGGTTACACAGTTTTCCACTGTGCGCGCCTAAGTCTAGGATCCCCAACCATTTGGACTCACGATACTCTCTCAATGCTGAGCTAAGTTTCTGATAATAGACACCATAGTGAAAGCTCCCTTAGAAATGAAGGCGGCGGGGAGAGAGGATACTTAGTGAACTCAACTTATTTAATGGACAAGACAAGACGAAACAGCATGTTAAGCATACAGACGACCCATTTAAGCCTCGTCTTTGCCTTCAGGATATGGTATGAGAAAGACTGTCAACGCCACCATCAGCCTCAAAAGGTTACCTGTCACCTCCCCACCCCCTTAACGATACCTTAACCCGCTCCAACACCCCCACATACTGACCACTGTAAATTCTGAATAACCTGCTGGTGTTTCCAGACTGGATCTCACCTAGAAGCTAAGACATCCCGTAAGTTCACTGCCCTGCAGTACGCGCTCCTTCTAAGGAAACCCCATGTTTCAATACATCTCGTGATCCTGCTGCTTTGTGAGCCGGCGAGGAGGCCCCCGTGACTGCGGACTGAACAAGAAGGACGCACAGCGTGTGAAAGGAAGCGTTTTTATTTCTGTCCCTTCAAAGCCACTCAGCACACGCTCTCTGCCACTGCGTGAAAACCCAGCAGACCCCATAAAGGTTCTAATCACTCATGGGGCTTCGTTCCCAAACCCAGAAATCTGAAGACCATCCACAAAGCTAAAATTTGGTTCTTTGGGGAGAGTAATAGGCAGACTTCTGGAGAAATTGATCAAGAAAAAAGACAAACACACAACTAAGTAATATTAGTCATAAAGGGGGGGGCATGATGCCAGATATAATTATTAAGATAACTTAATGCCAAAAAATGTGAAAACGTGGACAAATGGATAAATGCTTTATAACGTATAATAACTCAAAAATAAACAGAATTCCTGAAGAATCTTTTTATTATAAAGGAAACCAAAGCAGTAGTTAAGGATTTTCCCAGAAAGAAAACACAAAACAAGGTGGTTTTTCCAAGTGAGTTCTAAAAAAATCTTGGGAAACGGATCAATCCATTTGCATGCAATTTTATTCTTCCAGGGAATGAAAGAGCAGGACACCCCCATCTTACTTCCTGAGGGTGGTATAAACTTAAAGTCAAATTTAGACAAGACCAACCTCATTCACGAATATATAACCCAAATCCCGAACAGAATTCCAGTAAACCAGATCCAACACTGAATAAGGAAATACAGCATGTCATGGCCAAGTTTGATTTATTTCAGAAATGGAAGAGTATTTTAATATTAGAAAACCCATACACTTCATACACTATATCAGCAGAATATCATATGGTTATCTCAGAAGTTAGAGAAAACACATTTGATATAATTAAACACCATCCAAGCTAGGAACAGAAGGAAACTTCTTTAATCTGGTCAAGGTCGTGTATAAAATATCTACCATGAACATAATTCTTCATCGGAAAGCACTGGAAGAAGCATTCCCTTAAAACCTGATGAAGAGTAGGATGGCCACCAACTGCTGCTTTAATTCAACTCTGTATTGGTGATTAGAGCCAGCACCGTAAGGAAGTTAAAGTACATTAAAGTCACAAGAATTGGAAAGGAAGAAACAAAGCCATTATTAACCAAAGAAGAGATACAAAGAAAATCCAATAAACACTTGAAAAGATATTTCATCTCACTAGTAATCGGCTCAGTGTAAACTAAGAACACAGTGAGATACCGTTCTATGCCCACTGCATTAATAAAATTTAAGAATTCTGACACCACCACAGCTCAGACAGCCTATGGATCAAGGGGTCACAGAGTACAAACTGACACACCTCTTTGGAAAGCAATCTGCTATTATTTTGTGAAATTGAGCATTTGGACACACTACAACCCAGCAATCCCCCTCCTGGGCGTCTATCCCAGAGAAACCCTCATGCATGTACCTGAAGAAAAATATACAAAAATGTTAATAGCAGAACAGTTCACAAGACTAGAAACAACTCAAATGTCCTCACCTGGAGAATAAATAGTGACAAATTCACACAAAGGAATATCATGCAGCTATGAAAATGAGTAGACAGCAGCTAACTGCAGTAACAACGAAGTCTCCTTCTCATTCCAAGAGCCATCAGGATACAAGTGGGCCAGGCAGCTGGGAGGTAACGGGGTTAAGTAAGAGATGCTAAGAGCTCAGACTAAGGTAATGGTCAGAGGTGGACAGATCTGTGGGTCTTTGGGAGTGAGAGGAAGAGGACTTGGGAACGTCTCAGCTACGGGACGTGTCAGGGAGGAGCCCTGGGCTTCAGGCTTGTGCACCTGGCTGGTGATGCCACTCCTGGAGACGTGAGCACAGGAGAAGTGTTGGAAGGAGTGGGCACAAGGTGAATCTAGATACAGTGGTGAGATAAGCACTCTGCAAAGAAGAGGAAAATCCCCAAGGAAATGCGTGAAAGACCACACACACAGCTGAGGCAGGGTACGCTTGATTCAAAAACATCAGGGAGTCTGAGAGGGCTCCCAGGAGGCTGGGAAGACACTAAAAGAGGGAGTTGAGATGAGATGGAGCAGAGCCTTCCACAGTATGCGTCAATAAATGTCAGCTACCTCCTCCTTCGGATTCGCTAAGTGCCCCCGGCATACAAGGTACCCCGGTCTGGGAAGCACAGATGGCTACCCTTCAGTAAAGTCAAGAGTCATTTTATAACATGAATAATCGCTTCCGTATTTATTTTCCCCCTCGTTGCATTGCTGATTTCCCCTCAGGTGATTGAGGTTACTACTTGTAAATCGCTATTCTGTCTCATTCAAGCTCCTCCTTTCAAGCCTAAAATTTCCAATTTATCAAATTTCTTCTCCAAACTGAGGCTTAAAATTAGAGCAAAAATGCAATAATAATAAGCTAGAAATAGCATGTTGCTATAGCGATACCAAAGTCTAAAATTGGATTTTGATCTATAAAAAACAGAAAGTTCATTACTGTGCTACTCATTTTTGCCATTTTTCTCTGGGTCAAGCCCATTTCAGAAAGAGCCTTTATTATATACAATCACAGAATACCTGTCCCACAGTGAGAAAGAGATGCATCAGGTAATTGAAGTCCACAGGTAATCCAGAAACCTCATTTCAGTTCAATTTCAAAACCTTCTGCCATCAATACTTTATTATATCCACTCTCAAGTAACAAAATTGGCTGATTTATGAAGTTGGACAAGTTTTTTGGCCTCTCTAGACCTTGGTGTCCTCAGTTACCAAGTGCAGAGACCATGCAGATGACCCCAGCAGCTGCTCCAGGGCCAAGGTACCCCAGCAATTCCCATCACCTTTCCTCCATCCCACAGGCAGGAGGGCTGCTAAAGGGATCTCAAAGGTCAACTGCCAATGGATTGATGACTGAGACACCACCGATCCATTTCATGGACTCTTAGATCCAGAATTCAGGCTACCGTAAATCATGCCTAAGGGTAAGACAGTAGAAGCCAATGAGGCAGGACATTGTGGCTTTATTCCATGGAAGCACAGGAGATAAAAGAAGGAGGGAAAACACAGGGCTTCCGATGCCTGTCAGTAAATACTTAACTAAGAGAAAACTCTGTGGTTGAGAAACACAAGAGGTGGATGGTAACAGAAAATCCCAGGTATGGGTGACGCCTCTAAGGTCGCAAAGTACAGTGAAAACATTTAGAACATCACCAAATTTACCCCTTCATTTACCAAAGATGGTCACCTCAGTTTAGTGGGTGCTATTTTTTGTAGCTACACAAGCTGAGTTTCATAATAAAAAGGTTAGAGGTTTTTTTCCCAAAATTCACATTACGACCAACTTTGCTGGAACACACTGACTCAGTAAAATAAGGAAAGTGTGGAGGCCGGCTGTTCTCGATCCTGGCTACAGATTCGAATCATCTGAGGGGTTCTAAATGCTGATGCCACAGTACTACCCCCAGCAGGTCTGATTTCGTGGGACAGGGGTGCAACCTCAGTTTTGGAATTTCAAGAAAAATCCCAAATGGTTCTAACTGCAGCTACGATTGAGAACCACTGAGTTGTCAAAAGTCAGGAAGCACAATGGAGAAAAAGACATATGACAAGAAAACCAGATGAACGAGATGCAGGTCAATCTGATTCAAAGTCACTTTCTTCTTACGTTTACAGCATTGTAACCAAGGAGAGAAGAGGTGTCGGTCCTATAGGAACACTGGGGTCCAACCAGCTAAGAATATAATCCTATTTCCATTCCTTTTCTTCAAGCACATTTCCCACTGTGCAAATAATTCAGTGTTCCTCTCTCATCAATCTACTCAGAATGTGCAGGCCTCCTGGTGTGATAGGTCCTTCAAGTTTCCTTCTACTTGACTAAGGCACCTGAGAAGCATGCCTGCAGTGCACATGCTGCATCACTAACTGTGCTGTGACCCCTCCACCTACCTGGGCAGGATCAGGTTGACGGGCTCCTCAATCCACAGACACAGGTAGTTGTTTTCAGCTACGAGTTGGATTAAAATCTCGACTTCGATATTGACAGTCGAGTAGCCCTGAGACGAGTTATTGACCAAGCATCCCTCACACTGATGGAACCAAGATGCTGCTTCTCCGCAAGGGCCAGCTGTTGGTGCCATGGCTGTGTTTCAGTGTGGACCTCGCTGGGCAGGGCCCACGGAGAGCCAGGTGACATCAGGGATACCAAGAAGTACAGATGGCTCTGCACTTGTCGGATGAATCTGAACTGATATTTGAAACTCAGGGTCTCTACTGTGCTTGAAGGAGGAGAGAGACTCATAAAATATGTCCCTTCATCCAGGATACCCAGTACCTGGGGTTCTCAGTAAGAAGGCCGGAAAGCAGGGCACTCACACGTGGCAAGGTTATCTGTCCTTCCAGAACCAGCTGTGTGTGGAGCCAGGCTCCACCCACATCCATCTACCCCGTCCCAAGAGTTGAACATCTTTGTGCCTTGGACCCTCCAAGGTACTGAGCTGGGAGAGCAAATGAGTTTTTTATAAATATGTTTTTTGGTAATCAGAAAAAAATAATAATAATGTTTTTAAAAAAGGCAACCCCAACGGTGTAGAGTGTAAGAATGCTCGTAAAGTACTGATGAGAATGTGCATTGACGAAACAGTCTGATGGAAAACCTGACAGAGGAAATTTGAAATGTTTCAAAATGAGCATTTATGTTGGGCACATTCTTTTTTTTTTTTAAACATCTTAATTGGAGTATAATTGCTTTACAATGGTGTGTTAGTTTCTGCTTTATAACAAAGGGAATCAGCTATACATATACATATATCCCCATATCTCCTCCCTCTTGCGTCTCCCTCCCACCCTCCCTATCCCACCCCTTCTAGGTGGTCACAAAGCACCGGGGCACATTCTTTAACATTGCATCTTTACTTCCAAGAATTTGTTTTCGGGAAATAGTTTAGGATGCATGTGAAGATTTAACCACAAGGCTGTTCACCTCTGCATTATTTTTTATAGATAAAAATGAAAACAATGCTGATGTCCATCAATAGGTAACTGTTTGGCTAAATCACGGTCTAGTCATGAGGTGAAATAAATACTACTTGGATATTAAAAACTACGCATGAATATGGTCAAATAATGAACGCTCTTGATTTCCTTCTTAAAACTTCTTAATCTTCAGAAAATTTTCCATAGGCATGTTTATCATCAAAAGAAACAAAATGGTAAATATGGTGGTGATCATTTTAAAATATACAGAAATACTGAATCACTACGTTGTGTAACTGAAACAACATAGTGTTGCAGGTCAATTATACTTCAAAAACAAACTCATAGAAAAAAAATCAGATTTGTGGTAACCAGAGGCAGGGGGTGTGGGGAGAGGAAATTGGATGAAGGCCGTCCAAAGGTACAAACTTCCAGTTATAACATAAATGAGTCCTGGGATACTGAGTGTCACAGGGATGTGATACACAACATGAGAAACAGAATTAACACTGCTGTGTGTTATAGAGGAGAATTGTTAAGGGGGTAAATCCTGACACTTCTCATCACAAGGAAAAAGTTTCTTTCTATGTCTTAATTTTGATTCTATTTGAGATGACAGATGCTCACTGCACTGACTGCGGTCACCATTTCACGATGTATGTGAGTCGAATCGTCATGCTGCACACCTCACACTTACACAGCACTGTGTGTCAGTTACGTCTCAGTGAAGCCAGAAGATAAACAAGGAACAAACTCTACAATGCTGTAGAAAAATACCATTAACGTGCAAGAGTGCTAATCATATGTTATTAAGCAAAATTTTTTAAAGTGCTGTAGTTTATAATGTGTTATGTGGGGATATATATGCATATGTATAAACACACATTTATATATATATAATTTCATATTATATATATAATAATTATAGTAATAGTTAGGTGAGAGACAAAAGCCTGGAAGGTTATTTAGGTTTTTATTACATCTAAACATTAAAGAATTCATATCTTGATAATGGAGTTGGGGGTGAATTTTATTTTCTCTTATTTGCTTATCTGGATTTTCTGCCAAGAAGTTGTGCTACATAAGTACCATTTTTTTCAAATAATGAGAGTTTTCCTTAGATAAGTATTTATGGAATATTTTAGGGCCCTGTTTTTAGATCTTTACTCCAAATATCAAGAAAATAACTGTTTACTTGAAGAGAAAATGCTAGTAGGGAATGTTAGCAGGGAAAGCCATGGTGATGCTCACGTGGGGCTGACGCTGCAGCCAAGGTTCCCGGGAGATGGGACGGTGCTGGGCCTGAAGGAGGGGGTCGGGGTGGAGAGGCTGGGCAGGGGGCTCTCCACGTGGGAGGACAACCACGCCGCCGAGAAGGACTGCAGGGAGGGGCCCCGAGAGGCCTTCCTGGAACACAGCCCTCCCGGCGTCTCACTGCACAAAGGGTAAGTCCAGAGTCGACACAAACACCACCCAGATCTGCGCTTCCTCAACAGGCCTCTGAGGCTAGGAAGGCACCTGGCACTGCTACACAGCATCCTTCCCGTCTCCATAGTGATAGGAACGAGTGAAGCTTTCTCTTAATTACTTCTGTAGGCACAGGAGGGCAAGGGCAGCATACATTTTGTTTGCAGCTATATTCCTACCACATGCTAAGTGTTATGCACACAGTACAGACTCAATAAATATTGTCTGAATAAAAACGAAGGACGTGCCTGTCAATCCTTTACGGGTCAAATCAGGGAGACGGTAACGAGAGTAAAGTTTCACACAGTAACAGGCTCACAAAGGCTGGATTTGGGATTTAATTTAGAAACTCTTTTATCAGGTACCACATACTTGTATCAGCAGCCCAGCTTTAACTAGTTATATCTAGTTAACTAAAATCATGCATGACCCACGAACATACATGACTAGCCTTACTTATAGTAGGTTATCCACACGGAGAAAGGCAGGACTCCTTCCCCTACGGCCCACCACTTACCATCAGGGCTTGAAATTCCCAACATTAGTCATTCACTTGAATTTAACACATTAGAGGCTTAAACCAAAATTCAAATATATTTTCATGGAGCGTATTAGCATATTGCACCCTTACCAACCTTAAACGCTTAGCACTAATGGGTTCTCTTTCACATATAGACTATCTCCAAATAGGATTTCAGACGGTTTACAACAGTACAGACATAATAAAACCAAAATCCACCAACACTGAGAAAAAGATGAAAGTCAAGTAGTAAAGACTGGCAGTAGGTAAGAGTGGTCACTATATATCTACCTACCTACATGGATGGATGGATAGATGGGTGGGTGGGTGCGTAGATGGATAAATGGATGGATGGATGGATGGATGGATGGATGGATGGATGGGTGGATGGATGGGTGGATAGATGGGTGGATGGATGATGGATGGATGGATAGATGGGGGGATGGATGGGTGGGTGGATAGATGGGTGGGTGGATGGATGGGTGGATAGATGGGTGGGTGGATGAATGGATGGATGGATAGATGGGTGGGTGGATGGTTGGGTGGATGGATGGGTGGATAGATGGGTGGATGGATGGGTGGATGGATGGGTGGATAGATGGGTGGATGGATGGGTGGATGGATGGGTGGATGGATGGATGGGAGGATGGATGGATGCATGGACTTCCTGTCTGTCAAGCCAGAGCTGAGTTACATTATCCTTATTTAATATCAATACAGCAATTCATGTGAAAATAGAGCTTTTCCTGGTCCCAACCAATGTGATTCTAAACAACGCCATCAACGAACATTTTCTTTAAAATGCAGATTTAAGTTACATGTGGCTGTGTCTTTATTGGCCTTGTGGGCACAACGTGGAAGCACAATTCTGCACATTTCCTTCTCTAAGAGTCCAGTTGATGTGGTTCAGGCCACGTCGCCTTATCTATTTTTAAAAGTGGCGCTAACAGTGGGGCTAGTGCACGTGACAAGCACTTCCCTAAGGGCTGGAGGGAAGGCTGTGGAAACTGAGAGAGTTTTAGCCATGTAGCTAGCAAAGGCTGTTTTCTTGAAGAGGCAAAGGAATCTAACCTGTCCACTGGCGAATAACGCAGGGATGTGAGAGGGAGGAAGAACCCTAGGCAGACGCAGGATTTGTCTCTGCCTGAGTGCTTTCCTGAAGCCATGGAGTTCTACACCAAACAAGCCATGATCTGGGTTATTTGCCTTGGTATTACCAAATTCCCATATATTCCACTGTGTAACTTTAATCCCTTCTTGTATTATAGGTACCAACAGATTACATTAAAAATGAACCACTGAATAAGTCACATGTATCTTTCAATAGAAGTATCTGATATCATCCATGTAAGTGCCAAAGGAAAACTATCAAAAATGGTTATTTGAGTTTGGGCAAAATTATAATTTAGATGATACTGTTGGCCATAATTTGCCAAATCCAGGGCTTCTTGACACCACTCCAGAAAATGAATCGAGGTCTCTGATCATCAGCATACAGGAAAGGCACCCAATTTGTCTAAAAGTACAGATATTAAAATGCGAGTGAAATATAAAAGGGGCTAGGTCTCAACATTGGTTCACACCATTTAATACAGGGATTTGATAAATTAGAAAATCATTTTGCCCTCCTGATTCTCATGATGGCATTAGGATAAAACATCTGAAAACCCATTTAAAAGCTTAAATCAATATTAAGAACATTCAACTTGCCCAGTTAACAATTTCTGTCTATCAAGTCAAAGGTTGATGGTGGATACATAAATTCTATGAAATGTCTTAAAAGATTCTTGACAGTTTTTTTCTATTAGTTGAAGCAATCGGTGTTAGAACAACGAATCAGAAGGGAACAGTGATGTAAGAGAAGGAGAAATGACCCAAGACAGGCTTTAAAGGACAGACAAGCCTAGTGGCCAACACAATTTGGGACCCTGGGCCATGACGGTACCACTTGCAGGGGATATATGTCAAGGTATCCAAATGAGTCTTGGCTGCTAAGTGCGAGCTCTGGAGATGCCATCCTCTCCCCACACCTCGCTGTTCCCCAAAGGAAGCATCAGTCTCCCGTATCTTCTACAGAGGCTGCAAGTGTGTAGAAAAGGAGACTCACACCGACATTTACAGTTTCTTCACTCGTGCAGCCTGGACGGCCAGCCCTTGCTCTAGGTCATGGGGCTGGTTATCCTCTGTTTTTCTTAGTCCTGTTTTAACGTTCTTACCAAATTTAAGCAGCTCACTGGGAAAATCTGACTCTGGCCAAGATTAGTAAGAATATCTTGTCTTCAGGCTGTAACATATCTTCACATGCAGGATTATTTTAAAAAATATGTCATTTTATTGAGTACACGGAACAGTTGTAAATTTACACTGAAGTGAAGCAAGGGTGCCTTCCTAGGTAATGGTTACAGGCTATATTTTAAAACAGCAGCTCTGAATGTGTAACTTTTCCATCAATTGCACAAATTTAAAAGTTTATGCTTCCTACGTAAGTGTATGTATCACACAGCTGCCTCCAAGAAAATAAAGACTTTTCCTAAGTCTTTAGAAATTAGAAAACTGTGAATGCTGCTCTAGTATAGAATTTGGGCCTAAGACAGCATAAAACATTTTCTCCCCAAAAGCAAATTTTCCCTTTGTTCAGAATTGTACTTTTTTTTAAAATAAATTTATTTATTTTTTTATTTATTTTGGCCGCATTGGGTCTTTGTTGCTGCACGCAGGATTTCTCTAGTTGCGGTGTGCGGGCTTCTCATTGCGGTGGCTTCTCTTGTTGTGGAGCACGGGCTCTAGGCACACGGGCTTCAGTAGTTGTGGCATGTGGGCTCAGTAGTTGTGGTTCACAGGCTCTAGAGCCCAGGCTCAGTAGTTGTGGCGCACGGGTTTAGTTACTCTGCGGCATGTGAGATCCTCCTGGACCGGGGCTCGAACCCGTATCCCCTGTATTGGCAGGCGGATTCTTAACCACTGTGCCACCAGGGAAGTCCCGAGAACTGTACTTCTGAATTGTACTTCTGATTTGGGTAATCATCAGTGATGTTCCCAAATGTACTTATTAAACCTACAGACTAATGAGTCCCAATGGAAATTCCATTAAGAGCGTCGTCATTTACCCATATCTGTCCCCACTTTCTCCCACCCAATCCCTTGGCTTCAATGTTCTTCCCTCAATATTCCCCATCCGTAGTCAACACGACCACCCACCCAGGGGCTCAAAGGCAAAAAACCAAGAACATCCTTGGTTCCTTTCTTTCCCTCCACACTACAAGACACACTGGCTGTGTCCCATCCTTCAGACATGCAAATGTTTCCATCTGCACCTGACCACTCCGCCCCTGGCCTTGGCACGGCTCACTCCTTCCCGCCACTGAGATCTAAGTTCACACAGTGTCTCACCACACGGGCTCCCTAAACCTCCCACCTAAATCAGCCCTAATAGCTCCGTCTCCCCAGCGCGCCTTTCGCCTCCCCCACGGCACCGCTCCTGGTCCTCAGCAGTCCGTCTGTTGTTCATTTGCTGACTATCTGTCTCCCCGGTGGAATACGAGTTCCGTGAGGGCTGGTGTGCTCTGTCGCGTTCATCCCAGAATCCCTGCCGCCGGGAGCAATGCCTGGCACCTGGGGGGGTCTCGGTAAGTGTTTGGTGAATGGACACCAAACACTTGTGTAGAGCACGTGTGTGGAATCTTTGATGCTAATAAAGGGACAGGGCAGCTTAGGTATTAAGAGCCCTACGAGAGAGGCTTCACACCTGAGAGAGGGTTTGGTACACGGGTTCTATAACCCGGTTCCAGGGCGCGTGGAGGGAGGACACCAGGGATGAGCACACCTGTTCCTGAGCGCCTCACCTGGAGGGACGCGGAGCTCTGCTCGCAGCGCCCTTTGTACAGCTCAGCCACAGGGCTGCGATGACGGAGGGACCTTGGAGACCGTCTCTTCCTGGGAGCCCAGGGACGGATCGGTGGGGACACGCAGCACTGGCCCAGCCCCCAGGGGAATCAGGAGAGACAGAGGCAACGAACATTCCGAGCGGAGGTCCTGGAGGCCTGGCGGGACTGGGTTACAAATTTCCTAAGTACTATGCGAACGCTATTCAATAGCGGTTGTATGTTAATGAAACTGGGAGCGGGGCATTTATAATGTCCCCAAGAGGACTACACCCGGGGACCAGGACCGCAGCAGTCTGTCTCCCGCTCACGCGGTGAGCTTGTTCTGTCCGTACAGACTTGCCCTTCCAAGGCCTTCCTCAGCGACCTGGACCCACGTGAGCATCCTCGCCATCACCGCGGCCTCCGCGGCGTCTGGGCTGAAGTACAGGTCCTCCTGCGGCTCACCCCCCGCAGAGCCCACCCTGCGCCCCCAGTGCCACACTGGCCACGTGTGCCCTCGGCCTGAAGGCTGGTCCTGGAGAAGAAGGGCGTCGTGGGCACGCCCTCTGTGAAAGCTGCCTCTTCGGGGGCTGGCGGAGCCAAGCCTGCGCAGCAGGTGCTTTTGGTGCCGCCGTCCGCCCACCACCAAGAGCCGTGCCTGCACCTGTCTGTCTGATGACGCTCCTTCGCCCCGACTGTGCTCGCCTATATCCACGGGGTAGGCCAGGAACGCAGTGGGGACGACACCCCCGAGACAACCTCAGCCCCTGTGGAAGGGGAGCTGTGAATATAGCCGCTCCTCAGGAGACGGCCCTGAGGCGTCCACACCACGTGCCCAGCTGCCAACGGCGGACGCCCACCCGCAAACACGACCCGCGCGAGGCCAGCTTCTCCGTGGCTGCACCGTCTGTGCCCCAGGCTTGCGCCCAGCCCCTCACTCAGATGGGCCCCTGGCTTCATGCTCTGCTGTGACTGTCTTGAATTTTCCATCCCTTTTGAACAAGGGGCTCTGCGTTTCCGTTTCGTGCCAGGCCCGGCAAATGACGAGGCTGGTCCAGCTTGGTGGCCTCCTCCCTCGCAAGGGTCCTCTCATCCTCCACGTCCAAATCCTCGTCTCACGGCTGCACTCAGGGGAACTCAGACAAGGACAGCAGAAGACTCCCTGTGCCTTTTCTTGTTCTCCTCCTCAGTGACCTGCGTCCCCCACGTGTCCTTCAATCCCGGGAACAGCACGACACATCACGATAGTGTCAAGTTCTGTGACTCAGCTCCGGTCCTCCCATCACTCAGGGCCCAGCTTCAGGCACTAGAGATCTGTGCCGACAGCGTCTGCTGTACGTTGACTACAATAGTGAATACGATACAGGGTCTTCCTGGCATTCACGGATCGTTCCAAGGACCCTCCACGTCAGGGCCTTTGCACTGACTGCCCTTCTGGAATATTCTACACGTTTTAACTGTGTAATACAGAGAAACACACGCACGCGTGCACCGGGACTGCACCTACATAACGAGGGCTGTGATAGTCACACGAGCATTCTTTGCTTTACCAATGATTTACCATAGACGTCCTCTAAACACAAACTCCCCAAATGCGTGTGAAGCACCTTGAGTTCGCCCCAATCATCAGATGCACTGTTGCTGGAGCACACCTCTGGGATAAAGCCAAATGCGCCTTTGACAGAAGTGACAGTGAACTCAGAATTAACTTCCGAAATCCGTAGCGTGTCCCTGTGCCGCATGAGGAAGCTATAGCAGCCCATTCAACTCTACCTCACTGTAGAGTCTCAAAGGGCAGAACCTTTATATTCTGTGGACGTTCTACAGGAAGAAACATTCTACCCAATATCCAGGACTGGGCCACTTCCTGGGACAGTGTTCAATTATTAATTTGAGCCTGATGAGGCTACATAACATCTTAATGGAAAGGCGACTGAAGAAGAAAGGTTGAGAGAGCTGAATTTTTTCTCTTTCTTGGAAAAATGTTCCATATCGACTAAATATCCCTTACATTTCAGCTAATATTAATATTAATATTTTAATCACCGAGTCCATTAAATCTAACATGCATTTGTCGAGCACTTGTTATGGGTTCACCACTGGGCTAAACACGATGAAGGTACGAGATATATATATTTTGTTTGTTTGTTTGTTTGTTTTGGGCAGGGCTGTGTTGGGTCTTCATTGCTGCGTGTGGGCTTTTCTCTAGTTGTGGTGAGCGGGGGCTACTCTCTGTTGCAGTGCACGGGCTTCTCATTGTGGTGGCTTCTCTTGTTGCAGAGCACAGGCTCTAGGCACACAGGTTTCAGTAGTTGTGGCACATGGGCTCAGTAGTTGTGGCTCGCAGGCTCTAGAGCACAGGCTCGGTAGTTGTGGTGCATGGGCTTAGCTACTCCGCAGCATGTGGGATCTTCCTGGACCAGGGCTCGAACCCGTGTCCCCTGCATTGACAGGTGGCTTCTTAACCACTGCGCCACCAGGGAATCCCCAAGATGTATTTAAGATATAGTTTCAGCTCTCAAATAGTTATAAGTCTGGTTAGGGAAGCAATCTATTTTTACTTGAAAACCTTGATTAAGCTAAGATGCATTTATACAGATGGTGCTGTGAGAGGACAAGGGATGTTCCCCGAATACATCAAGCACATTCTGACGTCGAGGCTTTTGCACCTGCTGTTTTTTCTAGAAACTTCTTTTCCTCAGACATCTCCAAGGTTCACTCCCTCACTGCGTTCAGGTCTCTGCTCTAGTGCCCTGTACCAGCGGGGTCTTCTCTGACCCCCCCAACCACGGTTCCTGTCTTCTTACCCGACGTGCATTTCTTCCCGTCCATCCTGACCTACAGTGATTCCTCCTGTGTTCCCCTCTTCTGTCTTCCCCTCCCCAGGAACACGCAAGCTCTGTGAGAGCAGGAACTCGGTCTGTCCCCCTCTCTGCTCTGTCCCTAACACCCACAAGAGGGCCTGGATCCTAACAGGCATTCTATCAGCATTTTGCTAAGTACTGTTTAAGGAATGAGTCATAATACAGCTTATTTCACAGTGTGATGTCATATGGATTAAGATATTTTCCAGGAAAGGTCACAAGTGCCACATGAAATTATAAACTTCCTAAGAAACAAGTGCTACCTGCCAACATCAGCGTTGCAAATCATGCCATCAAGCTTTACTTCAACTTGCTGACTGCGTAGATACCCCAAATAAATGCTGAATTTGTAAACATACAAACACGTATGGATGTATTTATACATGAGCAGCAGATAAAGTCAACCCCAATTAAACATATTCTAAACTCTGAACATTAAAACCAAGGCTGGTGTTAATTTCGGATGTTCACACAATTTGAAACCAACAAGTTCCATTGAGATGGGAGCCCCATTTTCTAAATACAGACTCCTTGTCAGCACAGACTATGACAAAGAGAGACAAGAGCAACTCCCCAGCTATCTCATCTGTCTCAAGGTAATTACTTGCTATGCAATTATAAACTGTCTCCTATTACACTAGGATGTTTTAATTTGTTGTGTGGGTGTTTGCTTGCTTGTTCTGTTTTGCTTTAGTCCAGAAAGTTTATTCTGTTGTCAGATTGAAGCTGAAACATCTTGCATGTGTAGTTTTCACCCAATGAAATACCATATGCACACACAGGCTTCCAAAATATCCTCCAGTTGAGGACCATCGTGAGATGTGTGCAGGGGTCAGGCAATCCTGAACCAAATAGAAGGAATGGGGCCTGTTGCGTCAGACAGGGCTGAGGCCCAGCTTCCTTCCCTCACCCGCTGGCAGCCAGCATCGCCTGGTGAGCGGGTCGGCCCCTTCTCAGAACATCTCTGAAACCATCGTCTGCATCACACGACTCTGGCATTAGCTGCCCCCTCCGTGTTGTGTGATGGGGAACACACGGGCCTTCTCTCCATACGGAGACTTTAAACCATCAGGAGCAGAGCCTGCACAGGGGTGATTTCTCCTGCATTTCCTGAAGTAGTCAAGCACCGAGCACACGGTCTAGATACACGTGTTGGCTGACAGGTGTTTCTGCTTCAAAGCCTGCAGACACTCCACAGTGACCACCTTCTATAGACTGAGAATCAAACGCAACTGAGGAGCCCACCCAATACCAATAAGGGCCGCCCCCCGGCGGACTTTAGGCTCCTAGGTGTACTTGGTCCACTGGGGCCAATCTCTCCTAAGGACATGGTAGAATCATCAGCGAAATACCAACAAATGAAAACTTCTGTCGCTGATTCAATACTAAAATAACTCTGCTACAGCACGAAGACTTCCATGCCAAAACAAGCGAGGAAAAATGGTTTAGAAAGCGTCCTCGTCATCAGGGCGGAGGAGACACAGTAGACTACACGGACTCCAGCCATTAGAAAGCGTCCTCGTCATCAGGGTGGAGGAGACACAGTAGACTACACGGACTCCAGCCATTAGAAAGCGTCCTCGTCATCAGGGTGGAGGAGACACAGTAGACTACACGGACTCCAGCCAAAGCAACCGCAGAAACAGACCAAATACACGGTGGTGATGAAGGAAGTTCTCTTACTTTCGTTTGTCTCCCTGCAGACCCCCTACTCTCACGGCAAGCGGTCCGGTCAACGAGCATCACACCCACCTGCTAGCAAGCAAATATCTGTGTCCAGTTCCATCGTAATCCCGGAACGGAAACCCTGAGATCAGGGAGGGCTGCGTGATGGTAAGGACCACGCTGCTCTCCATCTCTTTGATGGAAACCACACTCTGGACACGGCTAAGCTTCGTTTACACGTGTGTGTGTGTATATATATACACATAATCATTCCTGCAAAGCTTTGAGACAGGGAAGGAAAATTTGCCATGAAATGCTTTACACGACATAAAAATCCCCACCCCCGTCCTCGTCCCAGCCCCTCAATACAAAGCAAGTTTCATTAACACAAGGCAAGTGCTCAATTTTAAAGAAAACTGTGGGCATTAAAGCAGATTGTTTTATGTCTCTGACATGAATACTCCGGGTGGATGAACTATTGAGGCCTGGGTTTAAGTGTGATTAATGCCTAGTACTTGGAAAGCATCCAAACTTATTAAATCTGATGGAGTAACACAGCATAACTTTCTCATATTCTTTCCAAGAGGTACGATTAGGCTGAACTGTAGTAGTGAATGAAACTAGAAGTGAGCCACAGGGCGGGGGCAAGGGAGCTCGGCTGTGTTTACAAAGAATGAGGCAGGAGCTGAGCGCTTCAGCAAGTACAGGCAGAGTTCAATCACCTGAACCCCAGGAAAACAGCGAGACTGAACACCACGCCAACACCACCCCCGCGTGTGTTCTGTGACCTCCCCACCCACTGCCGAGCACGGTACCCTGTCGGAATAAAAGGAAAAAGAAAGTGTCTGCTGTCTGTTCCCTCCTCCCACCCCGCAATGAATATATCAACACACACACACACACACACACACACACACACACACACACTCACACGTTACCTTGTGCTCGGCCATGCCGTGGCAGTGATATTTAACAGCACCCTTTAAATGACCCCATTTTCACAGAGAGCCCAGGAGCTACACAACCTGTGCTTACACAGTATGTTTACAATCCCAGACAAGCTTGTCTGAAACTGACGGTTCGCAGACCTAACAGTTTGGGTGTCATGTATGTTCTGCCCTTCTGATCTGCAGCGCTTCTCAAAGGCAGGCGGGCCTAAGGATATAGATATTCACAGAATTCTTCCCCTCCTTCTTCGAACAAAATGAAACTCCAAAGAAACTAACAAACAGAAGGAAAGTGCAGACTGGGATAAGTGAACTCCCAATACCCAGCAGAGGATTTATCGGGTGTATCCCATGTGCCCAGAGGGTCACATGAGAAGGTCAGCACAGGTAGGTCTGACCGCTCACTTTGGGGTCTGACAGCTCTGCAGAGAGACGCAGAAAAGGTCCGCTAGACCCAGCACAGACTCTGCTATGACTTTAAACATCACTTACCCAGACACTCCGATACTTGGATTTAGGGTTATTATTTGAGAGCAGAAACATACAAAAATATTTGTAATATCAAAGCCCATCTGAGTCAATTACAAATCTCAAGGCAGATCTGAGAAGTGGGAGGAAAGATGCTACACCCCCTCCCCAGTCTCTGAACTGATAAAAGAATAACAAATTTTTAAAAATCTGCCAAACAACAAAGCTTCAATTTATTATACATGCTCATCAATTTAACCCAGGAAAAAAAACCTTAAAAGCCTGAGGGTGATGCAGCCCCTTTAATACCCAGGCCCTAAGCACGCCACAGATCAAGGCCCAAGCCCCAGCCTGCTTTGTCTGTGAAAGATGAAAGCCGGGTGAAAACAGGTGAAGGCTTTTTTGAATCATCACCTGCAATTAAGCAAAGGGAAACGAAGAGGAGAAGAGGTAAGCTGAACTCACTTGAGAAAGACATCCCGGACAGAGCAGGTGGACGCTTGCTGGTGCGTCTGCTGGCTCTCTCGCCCCAGATCACGCACGGGCGCGATTTCCTGCCTGGAAAGCGCAGGGCATGCCCGCCGGGAAACACACGCGCGCGCGCACACACACACACACACACACACACACACACACACACACACCGTCTGCGCCTTACTCATAATTCTTTACGTGTGTTTTGTAAATTTTTATTTTATAGTGGAGTATAGGTGATTAACAATGTCATGTCAGTTTCAGGTGTACAGCAAAGTGATTCAGTTATACATATACATGTATCTATGCTTTTTCAAATTCTTCTCCCATTTAGGTTGTTACGTGATACTGAGCAGAGTTCCCTGTGCTGTACAGTAGGTCCTTGTTGGTTATCCTTTTAAATAGAGCAGTGTGTACCTGTCAATCCCACACTCCCTAACTATCCCTCCCCCCGACCCTTCCCCACTGGTGCCCGTACGTTTGTTCTCTAGTCTGTGACCCTTTCCATATATTTTTAACTGCTTGCCAATCTTCTGGAAACGCTGTCCCAAACAACACAGGTTTGCATGGGATTTCACTACATCTAAACATAAGGTCTTTGGACACCACAGCAACACTGGATTGTCTATTTGAAACTTGCTAACAGGGTAAACCTGAGAAGTTGTCATCCCAAGAAAACCCCATAACTGAGAGGTGATCAATGTTGACTTACTGGGGTGATCATTTCCATATACACACATATCAAATCCAAAGACTCTGCTGAACAAATAGAAAGGTGTCTGCTTGACTTTCTTCTCCACCAACATTCCAATCATGATGATTCCTAAGGTCATTTCAAAAGTAGAGAGTGTTTACCCAAAATTTCCAGACCTAACCCATTTCCCATTAATAGTTCCCTGATGAAGCTTCCTTCATTCCGAAAGAGCACAGTGATTTTAATAAAAAGATGCTACAGCACTACGTTACAGCACTGTATTATCATTTTCACCTACCGTTAGAAAAGCTGCACTGTTTGAAAGTGCCCAGCGTCCCCCTCCATGGATGAACTGTCTTCTGCTGTGAATGGCAGGCCCTGGGGGGCCCACCGGCTCCCCTCTGCCAGAACGTCCTGCCGCCTCTTCAGAGATGGAAGAGCTCAGAGCAAGCAGCGCCCTCTGCCTGCCCATCCCACCGTGTAGAGTGGTCAGTGCACACTTTACCAACGTGCTCACTGGCTCCAAAGGGTCAACTATGAAAAGGAAACTGACACTCGGTAATGCCGGCTTCACATCTTGTGTGTTGCCTGTAAAACATCCCAATTAAACTCTCAGATTAACTCTGATTTCAAAAAGAAACCCCAACTGTACCAAAATGAGTAAGTAAGAAGTTAATAAGGTTGACTCCTCATATGACAGGAAGCTCAAAAAACTGTCAATTTTTCCTGAAGATCATTTGGGAGGAAGATGGAAAGAATGTATTCCCTCCTTGTGTCAGAACAGTTTGGAAGCTTCTAAAACTCCAGGTGCATTCTGACTGCTTTCATTTCTATCAATCGATAAAAAAGAATTGATGTGAGCTAGCTTTCTGACACCTGGAGGTTAAGGGTGATGTCAATGCATGAGGCCACCAGAGAGGACGGCTGCTTCCCGGCCTCTAGAAAGCATCTGCTCCAAGGTGAGAATTTAGTTTTCATCTCACAGTTAATGAAGAGAGCGGAGAGTCGTGGCTATTGGATAAATCTTGGCCTCAAGCTGGTCCCCAAGGCCCACACTCCCCATGTCAGAGTCAAAACTTCTATAAATGTTGACCTTTTCTGTATCTCCCCTGGAGCCCATCAGCCATCTTTTCTATTTCTGTTATTTCTGACCCCGGGTTTATGCCCCATGCTAGGCGCCCAACTGTAAGGCTCCTGAGGAAGAGTGACCCTTCCCAAGTCAAAGCAAATGTGTCCAGTAAACAGAACTGTGTCTTCCGGCTGGATCTGGATCTGTGGTCCAGATCCCACGGACTCCCCACCTTTCTGAGCGAAGCAAGCAAACAATGCAAAGAGACGGTGTTTCCAATAATCCTGTTACTTTGTCAAGGAAATGAATATGCAAACCGCGGCAGGCTGGAGAAAATATGCTTTTATTTTTCAAACAGGAAACACATCCAAGATAGCACAGCCCCGGCGGGCGGCGTGGGTGGGGGTGATGGACTGGGAGTCTGGGGTCAGCAGATGCGAACTATTACATAGAGAATGAACAAAGAACAAGATGCTACTGTAGAGCGTGGGCAGCTAAATTCAATGTCGTGGGATAAACCATAATGGAAAAGGATATAAAAAACTATATATATATATATATATATCTCACTTTGCTGCACAGCAAAAATTAACACAACATAGTAAATCAACTATTCTTCAACTTTAAAAATAAAGAAAATGCCTTGAATTTAAAAAATAAATAAAGAACACAGCCCTTCTTAGTCTGTGCCATCCCATCAACCACGGGTTCTCCTTCCCAGCAAAAAGCCTCACGCATGTCGCCCCTACGTTTTCAACTATGGTGTTAAAAGAGGAAAAAGACGCGATGAAGCAAAGTCCTACCAAATGGCTTTTCTAGGTGAAATCTTAGGGAGCACACCAGAGACGTGCCAGTTTGGGTTCCTGCAGATAAGAAAGGGATGCTTTACTGCCAACAACAGGAATTTGCAGAATTTGTCAGCTCAGACTAAGTGTGAATGAAGAATGGATCAGGTAATGATGTTTCCTCACCTGACTTGCCAGCAATGAGTGAGCTGCCCCTGAACGGAATTCAGCTGATCTCCTACTACAGCCTGGGAACCAACAGGGCTGCTCTGGAAAGTGAAGGACGGATTCCAGATTCCCATCAAAAGAAACGCCCGAGCAAAGGCAGACTCGAGGTCAGACCACGTGCCTCTTCCTCTGAGGCCCTGCCTACCCTGAGATCTTAGGAGACTTATGAATCTTACAGGCTCCCTGTGTAGTTGTCAGCTCCTCAGGATTGGGGAAGTGGGAAGGTCAGGGCCCAATTAATTTGTTTACCTTTGTCTAACTTAGTAACTTCCAAGGAGCTAATTTCTTTGGCCCTCTATCGCCCAAGGCGATATCAACACTTCACGTTATAACAAAAGCCACACCCTTTTTTCAAACGTCAGCTGCAGCTGCAGGCGCCCCCGAGTTTCTCCTGTTGCCCACACTGCCTTATACCTTTCTGAAGCAACAGTTTTTTGCTACAGGTATGTTTATGAATGGAGCTCCCAGCCCCCAAGGAAGCTAGACTCTGGCTGTGCTCACAGAGCTCCAAGCCTTCAAGCACTGACCCGTCGCTAGAAGCAAGGAGATGGGAAGGGGCAGAGAAGGAGGGGGAGCTTCTTAACCAAGGTCTTCATTTGACCTCCTCGGCCTCAACTGCCCGCCTGCAGAGAAGGGGGCTCAGTGCCATCGCAGGCTTCCTTCCAGCATGGAAGATGCAGGGGTCATGAGGAGGGCCTGAATCACTGGTCCTCTCTCTGCTCAACAATTCTCAAAAGGCTCCAGGTCAGAAGCCGGAACTTCGTGGGGCACCGTGGCTGGAACTGACGAGATGACCAGAAACAATGGGAACCGAGGTCCAGACACCCTGTCCCTGGTATTTTTTGTCTTCTGCCACCACCTGGGTCACCCTAACCCGGCCAATCCCCCCACAGAGAGAGGCACTGCCCTAGTGGGTCAGCCGTGCTCCCAGCTCCCTTAACCAGTGCCCAGCAGCTAGCGCTGGCGGGAAGACTAGCTGAAGGTGAGGGTTCGCATCTTTAACCAGGGAAAAGGAATCCATCCGTGTGAGACAACTAGTGCATGTGGGATCCGACCACATTCCGAGTTCTCGAGAGCCACCTTCTCCCTGGGGTTAATACAAGCCCCCAATGGCGCCGCTTTTTGCTGTAAGTGTGTTCCCAATATTTCATCAATGTACCTACACTGAAGGTGTTATCAGCTGAATCTGAAACTCAAATATAAGCGGGCATCGTGGATTTTACCCGGCAGCCCTAATTCTAGCCAACCTGGAATCTGACCAGCCACATCCTCTGTGTTTCCCTCCCTGGTTACCGCGGGGGCTCCCGGGGTCATGGAGGGCAAAGGGACTGGGACAAACACCTATGACCACTGCAGGCCGTGTGGCCAGCACTCGGAGTGGAGGTCACATCGCCAGGTCCCCTCCCTGTCCCTGCCGCTGGCCCTTCATTCAAACAACGCCAGGAGCATCTCCACGCCCCGAATCTGTGCTGTGCCGGTGGGGCTCACGGGCCCCCGTTCCAGGGCCAGGCGGTGGGCTCAGTCTGCAGCAGCCTGGCCCCTGGTCCAAAGCTTGCATTTCTTCAGCAATTCTGTGTCCCTCCAACAGTTCTTGTTCCTCTCGATTCCACTACAGGCGCAGATTTGAGGGGCTCCAGGGGCCTGCGGGGTGCTGGGCACACGGGCGGGCTTTCCCTCCACCTCTGTCCCGGCAGCTGCGCCCGCAAAGCAGAGCCTCCTGCCACCAAAATGCGAAGCCGCCTCCACGTTCACACTCTCACGACAAGGCCACCTGGACGGGCCCCACCGTGCCTCTCCTTGTCTCCCACCCTCACTGGCCTGGATCTGGGGAGGAACAGGGGTCTCCACGTGGCTGGGCAGCAGGCTGCTCCCCACTCCACTCAGGTGCTCCCCTTGCAGGCAGGACCCGCGCCTGGGACAGTCGTGTGACGCTCAGAGCTGGCGTGGCCCGTGTGCTCTGCAGAGACTGTGTGTGGCCATCACCCGTGGACACGGACGTGGCCCCGGCGCTGCAGGCAGCCTGTGGCCCCGGCCTCACTGTGCGCCTTCTGCTGCCACATTTCCACACGTGTGGCACAGCCTCGGAAAGGAAGCCAGGTGCCCCGGGTGCTTCTCGCCCCGACCCTCCCTCCCTCACCTTGCGCCTCCTTTAGCACCCTGCTCTCTGGCCTCTTCAAGGCATGCGGCAACCTGTATTGCCTTCTGTTTTAAATGCTTACCCAGATCCCTAGGTTTTCAGTGAGTATCCACTACTTACCAACGTTTAACGTTCCACACACAGACCGCCTGCCAACCTGCCCTTGGCCGTCTCTCCCCAGAAGCCCCGTGGTAACTGACCAGCACAGGTGCCTCTGTCATGGACTCTCCCAGTCCTTCCATCTTTAGTCAGTCGGCCCCCGGCTCTCTCCACTCAGCAGATGCCCACTGGCTGCTCACCACGTGTCCAGGCCACGGGGACACAGAGTGAGTGAGAGCATCGCTGCCCTCGGCTCGCCCAGCGGAGGAAGTTGGGCAGCAGGAGGCGCACCAGGCGGGGGGATGGGGTGAGCGCCAGGGCACCCAGGTGAGGTGCTGCGAGCCCAAGAGGACAGGAACCCTTCTGTGTCCGGGGGCTATGGGCAGCTTCCCTGGAGGTGACGTCTGATCCAGAAATGGACGAGACAATTGGATGAGCTGACGTGAGGAAAGAGGGCTCTGCTGGCAGAAGCAGCAAGTTGCCGGACAAGGTGGACAGGACGAGCATCTGGGGACAACAGTCCAGCACGCGGCAGCGGCAAACACGCCTGGAAACGCGGGTGGGTGAGCGAGCTGAGAGCCCCGACGCCAGACGAAGAAACGCAGACTTGACTCGTGCATCCAACCTGTATTTCCTGAGCACTGATTACACACCAGGCACTGCTCCTATCCTGGGGACCCAGCACTGGCAAAGCCCCTTCCTCAGGAGCTCACATTCTAACAGGGTAAGACAGTGATGAAACTAGTGAAACAGATCAGACTCAGATTAGGATAAATGCTGTAGAAAAACAGATAGGAGGGGGGAGGCAAAAGGAATGCCAAGGAAGTGGAAACTTGTACTTTTCTAAAACAGAACTTTAGATTAGTTTTAGATTTAGAGATAAGTTGCACAGCTAACACAGGGACCCTCTGCCCGGCTTCCTCTCCGTTAGCAGGGGGGCATCTGCCACAGCTAAGAATCCAGCATTGCTCTCGCCAGTAGACTCCGGACTCTGGTTCAGGTGTCCTTGGTTTTCCCAGCAGTGTCCTCCTCTGTCCCAGGACCCCACGCGGCACCCGCACTGCGCCCTCAGCACGGCTCCTGGATCCTCGTGACCTCAGCGGGAGTTGTCCGATCTCACCCTCGTGGATCAGGCTGGGCTCATGCGTTTTGAGAAGACTGCCCCAGAGGTGATGTGCCCTTCCCATCACATCCTATCTGGGGACAGGACGCACACAGGTAACAGAGGGAAGAGAGCCAAGCGTGGGAAACGGCAGGTGCAAATGTCCTGTGCAGGAACGGGCTGGGCGTGATGGGAGCAGCAGAGGGGCCAGGGTGGCGGACACAGCGCTGTGTGCAAGAGGAAACTGGGAAAATGAGCTTAGACAGACAGAGGGCCAGATCGTGGAGAGTCTTGGAAGAAATGGGGACTTTTTTTGAAGTTTTTGTGCAAATGAATGCCATGATCAGAACAGTCTCAACGTGCATTAGAGACACCCACTACTGCCTGCGCCCCCCTCCTGCATCTCTGGGAATCCCCTCCTAGTCTGGGGGGAGGGGCGGGAGGGCAACGGATCCCGGGACCCCATCCTCCCTGGCACAGCTACTGAAAGCATCACCTGGTGCAGACGCGCTTCCCAAACCAAGCCGAGCTGAGTCAGTCAGGAGATTTCTCAGAAATTTGAGCCAAGAGATAAAGAAGGAATCAGGCAGGGAGTGAAGGGCACCGGGAGAGCTTCCGGACTGGAGGTGGCCGGCCACACCTGACCCATGTTTAAGCCGGGGAAGCCAGTGCATGAAATGACAGGGATGCAACCAAGACGCGACAACAGCAGCAGTGGCTTAACCCCGGATTGCTCATTTGGTCTCCACTCCCAGCTGACCCGAGACCCCACTGTTCTTCATGTCCCATCTCTGGCTTCTCCAGTTCCTGAAAATAAGCACCCTTCCCATTTTAACAAAAGCTAGCTTGAATGGGCTTCTGGTGTCTGTAGCTGAAAGATCACTGACTATAAAAAGAAGACTGAGCCGGCAAGTGTATCTGGGGCGAGTCCAGGGAAGGGTCCCGGGACGCAGCTGCACCAGCCGTAAGACCTTGGCAGTTGCTCTGACAGACAGACGTCCTCCTGCACCTGCCCCTGTCCTCACCCCAGGGGGCAAAAAGGTGTGAAAGGAAAGAATCCCCGTTACAGTGCCAGGGGTGCAATTCGTCATCACTTCCAGGAAGCATTCAAGTTTTTAAAAACGAATCCTGAAAATATAACCCCTTAACCCTATGGAAGCAGCTCTTCAGGGTGGAATTCCAGGCACCAGAGCACAGACGAGTGGAAGGTAACTTTGAGCAGGTGAGCCTTTCAAGTCCTCCCACCTGGTGACTGCGGCCACCTCCAGATAAGCTTGGCTGGGACTGAACCACAACAGTAGTATAATGCCCATCATTAGAGGCAGGAAGGGAGCCTAAGAAGGCGGCATCTTGAACACTGCCAAAAGGCTTCGCTTAAATCTCAAGCTTTGATCACAAATGTAACAAAAATATCTAAGGCTGAGGCAGCCTTTCCTTTGCACATACATCAAAGAGGCTATTAGTACAAGAATCTAGAAGTATGTTCAAATAAATATTCCCAACCAGACCGCTAGAATCATTACTAAGTACGTATCGACATAGGTCTTTAGGTATTTCAAGTCCGGTCTCTTTGGGGCAATGAGGAAACTGCTGGGCTGAGATGAGAATGACTGACCCAAGGTCACGTGGCTGGTGGCCACCTCCTTCACTGCCCACCGGCTCACAAACTCACCCACCTGCACGCAAGTGTGTGTGTCATCACCATCGACACCCTCGTAATAGTTCACTTTTCTACTGCTGTACCATGCCATGTGGTTTCCTACTCCAGCTCAACAGGTCCAGTTGGGCCAATCACATTCTTCCTTGTCCACTGTCTACACAGCTACATCCAGAGACTTAGGGAAAAAAACTAATACCCAGTCTCCCCTCCTCCTTTCAAGAGAAAAGTGAGCTTGGGACTTCCCTGGCGGTCCAGTGGTTAAGACTCCGCGCTTCCACTGCAGGGGGCTTGGGTTCGATCCCTGGTCAGGGAACTAAGCTCCCGCATACCACATGGTGCAGCCAGAAAAAAAAAAAAAAACTTAATCAAAAACATTAAAAAAAAAAAAAAAAAACAGCTTTCACAGAGGGGGGAGCGCCAACGTGCTCATCCCTACACACTGCAGCGCGCCAGCTCCCTGCACCAGGGCAGCAAGGTGTGAGCCCAGGCAGCGCTTGGAGGAGCTCCTCAGTGGCCAGGATCCGCCCAGAACAAAAGCTGCTGAGCCGCAGATGGAATAATATTCAGGAAACCCGGACATGACTCAGGACTGTCTTCCCATATGCAGGAACCCTCCGCAGGAACCCTCCTCTCTGCCTGCAGCACTGCGCACACAGCTTGCCATCCTCAACAATACGCAAGCTGCCCCTCTGCCCCAACAGCTACTGTTATGGCTCTCCTGGAGCCACCTTTTTATCTTTATTTTTTATTAATTGATTGATTGATTGATTGATTGCCGCGTTGGGTCTTCACTGCTGTGTGGGCTTTTCTCTAGTTGCGGCGAGCGGGGGCTACTCTTCATTGCCGTGCGCGGGCTTCTCATTGCGGTGGCTTCTCTTGTTGCAGAGCACGGGCTCTAGGCGCACGGACTTCAGCAGTTATGGCACACGGGCTCAGTAGCTGTGGCTCGCGGGCTCTACAGCACAGGCTCAGTAGTTGTGGTGCACAGGCTTAGTTGCTCCACGGCATGTGGGATCTTCCCGGACCAGGACTCTTACCCGTGTCACCTGCACTGGCAGGCAGATTCTTAACCACCGCGACACCAGGGAAGTCCCCCAGCGTCACCTTTTTAATTTGTAACAACTCAGTTGGGAGTTTCTGTGAGTCTCAGCTGTCCCGTGAGCTCAGCTACCAACTACATCCCTCCCACCTGTTCTCTCCTGCTCTGAACTCTCTTCCAGATCCCACTGTCCCCTTCTAGCACCAGGACGCTGAAAACAACCCAGGGTGAGTGACTACCTGGGGGCTGTTTACTTGGAGAAACCTACCTGCAGCAGGTGAGGATGGTGAGTCTGTGGCCTTCCTGCCCTGGGGCATTCCCACCCCTCCTCCTCCCCAGATCAGGTGGGGAAGACCTGCAGCTTCATGGTCAGAAGGGGTGGACTTGGTGCAGGTGTGTGGCAAAGCAGCTAGAAAAGCAAGGGGCGGGGCAGGGGTGGGGTACTGTGGAAGCAAACAAGCCAGGAGACAGCTGAGATACACTCACACAAGCTGACTGTTAAACTACAGATGCAGGGGGAGGCGGGGAGGGACGGCGTGGGAGGTTGGGGTCAGCAGATGTAAACTAGTAGAAAGAGGATGGATAAACAACAAGGTCCTACTGTAGAGCACAGGGAGCTATATTCAACACCCTGTATCCTACATTCAGTATTCAATAACCATAACGGCAAAGAATATGAAGGAAGATGTATATATATGTATAACTGAATCACTTTGCTATACAGCAAAAATTAACACAACACTGTAAATCAACTGTACTTCAATTAAAAAAATATATTGAAGAAAATAGAGTCTGTGCTCCTTCCACAGAGCCTGAGGGAAAAAACAAAAATAGAATAGAATAGAATAGAATTAAATTAAATTAAAATAAAATAAAATAAAATAAAATAAACGTGCAGGTGGGAGGTCCCAGGGGCACCTGTAAAAATCACACACGTGGGACCTTTGTGAGCTGCTGTGCCTTTGCATGCATTCTGCAATCCATATGCAGTCCAGGTGGCAGAGACAGGAATCCCCAGTGTCCTGAATGTCAGAGCACAACCTCCACTCAGATCGTCACTGATTGCTAAACTATGCAGGCACAGGGAGACCTCTAGGGAGCCAGGCCAGAAAAACAAAAACAAAACAAAACAAGACTTCCCTGGTGGTGCCGTGGTTAAGAATCCACCTGCCAATATGGGGGAGACAGGTTCAAGCCCTGGTCCAGGAAGATCCCACATGCCATGGAGCAACTAAGCCCATGCGCCACAACTACTGAGCCTGCACTCTAGAGCCTGCGAGCCACAATTACTGAGCCTGCGGGCTACAACTGCTGAAGCCCGCGTGCTACAACTACCGAAGCCCGCGTGCCTAGAGCCCATGCTCTGCAACAAGAAAGGCCACCCCAATGAGAGGCCCGCACACCACAACAAAGAGTGGCCCCCGCTTGCTGCAACTAGAGAAAGCCCACGTGCAGCAACGAAGACCCAATGCACCCAAAAATAAATAAATAAAATAATTTTTTTTAAAAAAGTATAAAAAACAAAACAAAACAAAAAGCTGACTAGAGATATTCGCGGCTGTACATTGCAAGGGAGACACTTTGCAGTGTGAGCCCAGGCAGGTTACTTGCCTGCACCCTCAGAGGAACAAACCAGAATCACTGTCACGTCAAGATACTATCTAAACTTCCAGTTTTCAAATACAAATTACAATATATGCAAAAAATAAAAAAACATAACCCATACTCAAGGTAGAAAAAGAGCAATCAACAGAAAGTAGACTCCCAGGGGACCAGAAGTGTAATTTAACTAAGATCTTTTAAGAAGCTATAAATATGTTCAAAGAATCAAAGGAAAACAGGTTCAAAAAACTGAAGGAAAACGTGCTAAGCATGAGTGAATAGAGAAGGAATGGGAAAAAAAGTTGGAAACTATAAAATAGAGCCAAACAGAAATGCTTGAGCTGAAAATTACAATAACTAAAATTAAAGTTTCACCAGAGAGACTCAATAGCAGATATGAGGTGGCAGAAGAAAACATTCAGTAAACTTGAAGACAGATCAGTAGGAATTATTCAATCCAAAGAACAGATAGAAAAAAGACTGAAGACAAATGAATAACACCTCACAGCCTGTGGAACAATACTATGTGTACCAACATACATGCATTTGGAGTTCCAGAAGTAGAGAGAGAAAAGGAAGAAAATTTACTTAAAATATTGTACAAAAACTTCCCAAATTTGGTGAAAACATTAACTTAGAGATCCAAGAAGTTCATCAAACCCAAGTAGAATAAACAACAAGAAAACCTAGACACACAATAGTCAAACTGCTGAAAGCCAAAGATAAAAGGAAAATCTTGAGAGCAACAAAAGAAAAATGGTACACCACACACAGAAGAGTAAAGATACAATTTAAAGCCAATTTCTCATCACAAACGATGGAGGCCAGAAGATACTGCAATGATATTCAAAGTACAAATAGAATAAAACTCTCAACTGAGAGTTCTATACCCAGTTAAACTATCTTTCACAAATGGTAGTGAAATAAAGATATTTCCAGGTATACAAAACCAAAAGAATTTGTTGTTATCAAAACTGCACTACAGGGACTTCCCTGGTGGTCCACTGGTTAAGCTTCCATGCTCCCAATGTAGGGGGCGCAGGTTCAATCCCTGGATGGTTGGGGAACTAATATCCTGCATGCCGCACAGCACGGCCAAAAAACAAAACAAAACAAAACAAACAAAAAGAAAAAAAACAGCACTACAAGCAGTGATAAAGGAAGTCCTCTAGGATGAAAGAAAATGACACCAGACGGTAACTCAGATCCACAGGAAAGAAAGAAGCACATCAGAAATGGCAAATATGTGTATAAATATACAAAAACATTTTTTCTTTCATTCATTATTTTTTAAGAGTGTTTAAAGCAAAAATTATAATATGTGTTGATAGACTTTAACATATAGAATGTGTGGGTAGGTATATATGTATGTGTATATATGTGTATATATATATTTAATTCTATATGTTATACCAATGCAAAGTACTTATACTTTAACAGAAGAAAGTCATTGTTAATTTGAAGTAGACTGTAATAAGTTTAAGATAACCATGTAACCCCTAGAGCAACCACAAAATAATAAAAAAGAAGGAAAAGCACACAAAGAAATATAGGTAAGAAATCAATAAGTATATTAAAGTGCTCTATTTAAATATTTAACCCAAAAGAAGGAAGAACAGGAGAACAAAATGGCGGACATGATCCAACCATATCAATAATTACATTAAATATAAATTTACTGATCACTCCAATAAAAAGGCAGCTATGTCCAGATTGGATTTAAAAGCAAAATCTAATGATACACTGTCTACGTGAGACACACTTTAGATTCAGAGATACAAAGATGGTAAAAGTGAAAAAAATATGCAAACTTTACACATGAGAGAGCTGGAGCGACTGTGTTCATACCAAATAGTTTTAAAACTAAAGAACATTACTCAAGGGACTTCCCTCGTGGTCCAGTGGTAAAGAATCCGCCTTGTGATGCAGGGGACGAGGGTTCGATCCCTGACTGGGGAAGTAAGATCCCACATGCCACGGGGCAACTAAGCCCATGCGCCACAACTACTGAGCCCGCATGCCTCAGCTAGAGAGCCCGTGTGCCACAAACTACAAAGCCCACGCACTCTGGAGCCCATGTGCCACAACTAGAGAGAAGCCCACACACCACAACAAAGATCCCGCATGCCACAACAAAGACCCAAAGCAGACAAAAAAAAAAATTAATTAAAAAACTTTTTTTAAAAAAGAATATTACTCAAGACAAAGAAGCACATTTCATAATGATGAGATGCTCAATACAAAAGAAATACATAATAATTTAGGTATATATGCACCTAGCAATAGAGCTCCAAAATACACGAAACAAAAACTAACAGGAATGAAAGAAGAGATAGGTCACAACTAAAGATTTTATTAGTTTTTTCTCTATAATTCATAGATCAAGTAGCAGAAAAACAGTAAGGATATAGAAGATTTAAACAACACTATCAAACAACTGACAACTATAAAACACTCCCACCCAGCAACAGCAAAATACACATTTGTTTCAAACACTCACAGAACATTCACCAGGACAGACCATATGCTGAGCCATAAAGCAGGTCTCAACAAATTTTAAAAGACCAAAATCATAAAGAATTTGTCCTCTGACCACAGTGGAATTATATCTTAAATTGATAATAGAAAAATATTCTGGTAAATCCCCAAACATGTAGAAAGTATACAAGATACTTATAAATAACCAACAGGTCAAAGAAGAAATCATAAGGAAAAATGTAGCTTAAACAGAATGAAAACGAAAACACAACAGATCAAAATTTGTGAGATGTAGCTAATGTAGTGCTTACAGGGAAATTCATCACTAGAAGTTTATATTAGAAAATAAGAAAGTCTGTAATAAAGTCTATAATTAGTGACATGAAATTCCACTTTAAGAAGCTAGAAAAATAAGAACAAATAAAACGCAAATTACTTTGGGTTTCTTACGAAAGAAAGATACACTAAGATTGTGCAGAAATCAATGTAATGGAAAACAGTCAAGTGATGGATAAAAATCAATGAAACCAAGAAATGATTCTTTGAAAATATCAATAAAATTTATAAACCTTCAGCTAACATGGTAGCTGGTAAACAAATGTTCATTTTGTCATTTGCTTCCCCTCCGAAAGCTCCCATAAGCTGGTTATGATTGACCTCCTAGCTGTCAAAGTTCAAGGTCTTTTCTCAGCCCCCTTCCCCTTGACCAGCATGACCCTGATGGCCACGTTCATTCCTGAGACACCTCCAGCCTCTCCAACCTTCCTTCCCTCTGCTTCTGGCCCACTTTCTGCTCCAGCCTAGAGCTGGAACCTGCGCAATGTTCAGCCTTTCAGCTTGGCTTCCTATAAATTTTTGATCAAAGAACTGACCCACTCACAGTTTCACAGCACCCACCCTTCAGCCTTACATCTCCATCCATTTCCTAGCCCCGATCACACAGAGCTTGGAGCGGCCAGCACTCGACAGCATCCTCCCTCCCAAGCCGTCTGCACCAAGCGTCTTCGCCACCTCTGCCAGCGGGTCACCCACGGCCGGAAACTCACACTTCCCGTGTATTTACCTTACCCCAGAGATGCGGCTGCAAAGACGCAGGAGGGCCACCTTACTCATGTTTTCACATCTCAGCATCACGCAGACAGTTCTATACACACCGAAAGCAAACAACCACCGTTTCTGAGTGAAAGTGCCTCACCTTCACCTCTGTGGCCGGTGACCCTGTGCTGTGTCTCTTCTGTTTGCTGCTTCCTCTCCTCCCACGCCTGCCGCCGCCTCTCTGGTGTGTCTCGTCTGTGAATCACAGCGGCAGACTATCGTGCACATGCTGCTTCCCTTGTTCGGCAGCTGGCCTCCCATTCAACCCATTAACGCTAGAGTCATACGTCCTATCAATCTTCTGAGCCTGGAAAGCCCTTTTCCTATAAGGCAGGATGTGTCCTCACTTGGGGTTTTTCCAGGTATCCTCGGCACCCCTGCCCCCGTGCGGCTCCTTTCCTGTGCTGTCCATCTGCCTGCTCGCCCACTCTCCAAACCGTTCCCATCCTGCAAGGGCCAGATCAATACCTCCCTCCATTAGGGTGCTTTCCCATCCTCTCAAAGTCCAGACATTTACTGTCTCTACTACTCTTCTCACACACGTGAATATCTCAGGCACGAGAATTTTCTACTTCTAAGAAGATTATAAAGTCCCTGAAGAGGAGGGCAGTGCTTAAGTGTGTAGCCCTTACAGCTCCCAGCACAGTCTTCAAGACAAAATAGGGAGGACCTACTGCATCAAATTAGAAGACTGTTGTGGGCTCCAAAGACAAGGAGAACGTAGATGAACAGGGTTGAGAACCCAGAAGTAGGTTCCTCAGATCTCCCCGCTCTGCCTCGTCCATGGAACTTTCATTAAGTTGGGACCTCAGATGTTTTCCCAGAATTAACAACAATTTTGTTTCCATCACATTTGTTTTCCCAAGAAATAGATGCCAGGGTATTATTTTTGTTTATGAAATGATTTAGAGGAAGAAAAGCTAGTGCAAATGCTTGACACATCCGGTTTAGGAAACTGAAAAGTGAGTTCAAGTCTTCAAACACCTGAGTGCTGAAAGGGGTCTGATGATTATTAGAGCTCGTGCCTCACAAAAGCCACCATGAGCAACGGGAAGATCGGGCGTGAGGCCCCGAGGGCGAGCCCACCAATAAAAACGCCGGCGGGGTCAGCAGCCACACCAGACAAGGAGAAACTCAGTAACCCAGAAAGAATCAGACAGGCTCAACCCAAGAGCATCCTCTTACCCTGAGAGATGCTCCCGCCAGACCACGCGTGCAGGAGGTCCCTTAGAACCCACAGTGGACGTGCTACGTCTGGTGGAGGGGCAGGCTAGCGGCTCAGGTCCCAAGTCCTGGGTGCCCACAAACTGCAGCTCTTACACCTCCTAGTTGTGTAACCTCAGGAAGTTACTCGGTCCCTGCCTCAGTCTCCCTCTAAGAAATGGGGACAGTAATAGTACTTATATGTTATAATACACGGGAAAGGTTTAGAGCAGTGCCTGGCACACAGCCCGTGCTCAGTAAATGCCCTGCTAATAACGTGGTTATTATTATTTGTGCTCTTCCATTAACACCTGCTGCTCTCCTTCCCCTGTGCAGGCTCCTCGTTCCCACCCAGCCCTTCGGCGCCTTCACCACGTTCCGTGTCGTCACCCCCTGGCACTGTCACCACACCCTGGCACTGTCACAGGCAGCTATCTGAACCAGATATGTCCTGAGGACTTTTCCTGTAAAGATTCTGGTGCCTGCACCAGGAACAGCTAGATAAGCAGAACCCCGCAGAGAATGTCAACTTAACAAGTCTTTTCTCTTAGCATCAATCTACTAAGCATAACATTAAGCCATTTAGGGTCTGAACAACCAAACTCCGAATCCTTATTTTTGTCCATCTGTTGTTCGTTTCACTTTTTATCATTAACACATTTTGCTTATAATTCTATTCGACATTGCCTTAGGGTAGACTACCAGAACTGACACTGACATTACCCAGCAGTCTCAATTACAGGATCCTATTTTTAAAAACCATCCCCACTTCCTAACTTGCTTTTTCTTACAAATCTATATCCACCGATAGAACTTTAAAACCAAGACCTGTAATTGTCCTCTCTATCCGACCAAAGTGTCAATCTTCGTGAGAGGTCATTGAAAGGGGAGTGATCTGTGCCCATTTCATAAATCAAGGCTGTTACCTCTCGCAAAGGGGAGCCGCCAGACACTCAGGTGGACTAATCTCCGAAGTGCAGCACGTTGTAAGGAAATTGTAAAACTCACACAGTGGACGGTCGTCATGTTGCCCTGTCTAGCTTCCTGCCCTGCTCTACGCACCCTACCTCCTCTGGCACCTGGAGGACGATGTAGACAGGAGGGCTAGACACCCCCTTCCCACTCCAGTCCAGGCAGAGGCTGGGTATGTGACCACCCCTGCTGGCCGGCCAGCTGAGCGCTCTTTCTGGGAGTTCTGCGTGTGGGTAAGACAGGGGCCGCGTCCCAGCCCAGCCAGCCCTGCACGTTACCACTGAGGCGGGCCCTGCCTGGGGCTGCTCTGGGGCTCCTCTGCTCAGACCCCTGGGCCCCTGGGCCTCTGTCCCTTCCAAGTCTGCTTTTCAACCTTCAGTCAAACTTGGGAACCTCCATATCCTTCCAATAAATCCTCCTTTTTTTTTAATCTTAAATAGTCATAGTTCCGTTGTCAACTAAGAACCTTGGCTCATACAATGGTTTGAGGCTGAGTGCCCGTTACCATGAACGATCCAACGTTTGCTTGCTCACCAGGCCACGTCGTCCCTCCCCACGAGGGCACTGTGATATGTAGGATGCATGGCGTGTGTGTTACCAAACTCTACCCCTTAGTTGGCCATCTCCACTGGGGGGGTAAGCACTGTCTCTGAGACTGTGACAAGATGGGCCAGGATGACCCCACACAGCTGTGGCTATCACCCCGGGATCATGTCCATTTTGTGCCCTAGAGATAAAGACAAACTAAAGCAGACATTTTCTGTGGCTCTCCACACCCCCGAACCCCTCCTCCCCTCCACTGCCGCCACTGCCTTAGTCAAGCACACACACACCTCTTGTTTTCTGGACCCAGGCTGAGTCCACTACAGTCCATCCCCAACAGTTACTGCCCTGGAGAGCAGAGCATACGCAGAGGAGAGCCCAGAGTCGGGACAACAGGTCAGTGGCCACTGAGTTATCGACCACCAGGAGTCCCAGGGTGGAGAGGCAGAAATGCAAACAGACTCCTGGGGATCCACAAGGACAGAGCACAGGAAGGTGGCCACTGGCGAGCTCGCTGCAGCAGCCAGACAGAAAACGAGCGGAGGTGAATCCTCAGAAGAGCCGGGCTGGGGAGCGACAGTCAGGACAACGGCTTGAGGGAAGGACACTCACCCTTGCTTAGTAGGAGGTAATTTAGTTAAAATTAACCATCTTCCTGGGCAATTCTTTTCTTCTTGTTCCACAGACATGGGTGGGAGCCTTTAAAAGGAATTAACCCCGAGCAGAAGCACCCCAGCTAGTAGATCACCTTCAAATTCCCTCTCTCCAGCCTTTTTTCCTCTGAATCTGTCCCCAAAACAGATGTAATTATCTCAAACTTCCATTCAAAAATCTTTGAAAGCACCCTCACACATTGCTGGAGAAGATGTAAAATGGTTCAGCTGCTGTAGAAAGTCAGTTAGCAATTTCCCAAAGCTAAATATAGAGTTACCATGTGCCTCAGCAATTCTCTTCCTAGGTATGTACCCAAAAGAACTGAAAACAGGGGCTCAAATAAAATCCTTGTACACCAGTGTTCACAGCCACACCATTCACAACAGCCAAAAGGTGGAAATGACCCAAATGTCCACCAACTGATGAACGCACAAACAAAGTGTGCTACACCCATACAATGGAGTATTACTCGGCCACAGAAAAGAATGAAGTACTGACACGTTACAACATGGATGAAAACAGTATGCTAACTGAAAGAAGCCAGGCACAAAAGGTCACGTATCGTATGATTCCAAAGCAGAAATGGTGGTGGTTGCCAGGGGCTGAGAGTTGCGGGAACAGGGAGTGACTCCTTAGTGGATACAGAGTTTCCTTTCGCAGTGATGAAAATATTCTGGAACTAGATAGAGGTGATGGTTGTAAAACCACATGAATATAGTAAATGTCACTGGATTGTGCACTTTAAAATGGGCACTTTTATGTCACGTGAATTTCACCTCAATAAAGAAAATACATGTTCGTCAATAGACAACAAAGATGTGATGCACAGGGCTTCCCTGGTGGCGCAGTGGTTGAGAATCTGCCTGCTAATGCAGGGGACACAGGTTCGAGCCCTGGTCTGGGAAGATCCCACATGCTGCAGAGCAACTAGGCCCGTGAGCCACAACGACTGAGCCTGCATGTCCGGAGCCTGTGCTCCGCAATAGGAGAGGCCGCGATAGTGAGAGGCCCCCGCTTGCCACAACTAGAGAAAGCCCTCGCACAGAAACGAAGACCCAACACAGCTAAAATAAATAAATTTAAAAAAAAAAAAAAAAAAGATGTGATGCACACATGCACGCAAGCACAGTGGAATACTACTCAGCCATAAAAAAGGAAGATCCTGCCATTTGCAACAACATGGATGGACTTGAAGGGTATTATGCTAAGTGAAATAAGCCAGACAGAGAAAGACAAACACTGTATGTTATCACCTATATGTGGAATTTTAAAAATAAAACAAATGAATGAGTATAACAAAACAGAAACACATTCACGGATATAGAGAACAAACTAGTGGTTACCAGATGGGAGAGGGAAGCGGGGAAGGACATGAGAGGGGTAAGGGATTAAGTAGTACAAACTACTATGTACAGAAGAAATAAGCTACAAGGATCTATTGTATAGCACAAGGATATCTAGCCAATATTTTATAATAACTTTAAATGGAATATAATCTATAAAAATTTTGAATCACCATGTTGTATACCTGAAACTAAAATAATATTGTAAATCAACTGTATCTCAATTAATTAATCAATTAATTTAATTAAATAAAGGCCTAGAGCAGAAGCAAGGAAGGAGGAAAGGGAGGGAGGAAGGGAGAGAGAAAGAATAAAAGGAAAGAAAACACAACCCGGGGAAGTAACATTCCCATTTTACAGATGAGGAAAGGAAGACTAAGAGCTGGGCTGCACTCATGTGTAGGCCCAGAGGCCCCTCCTAAACATTCACTACAGGCTCTCAAGCCCTTGGCCCGAAGAGGCTGGGGTGAGAGAAGGGAGGGGCTGACTTCCCCACGACAAAATGTGTGTGTGTGTGTGTGTGCGCGCGCGCGTGTGTGTGTGTGTGTGAGAGAGAGAGAGAGAGAGAGAGAGAGAGAGAGAATTCCATCTGGACCTAGAAAGCATTATGGGTCAGACAATAGCTGACCTCTACAGAGGAGCTCTGATGGAAATCACACTCAGTTTGGGGAATGAGGTTGTTAAGTTGCCTACTATTAACGATACAGAAAAAAGTTTCAGTGTTCGCTACTTACACTGATAACTTCCTCTGATACATGTCCCAGCCTTGTCACAAAGAAAAGTTAGGGTGTGCTGACACATTGCCCTTATTTAGCTTCTATCTTAAATGCAAGATTTGCCTCCTCTTCGCTCCTTCCCCTTCTATCTGTGCCTTGAATTACTTGAAATTTATTCCATTATGTTACCTTTTTTTAATCTTATGCCTTCACAGGCCTATTAGTTTTCCAGTATTGAGTACAAGTATTTTTAGCCTCCTAATGCTATTGATTTAGTTACTTTTAATTTGATGATCTGTACTTGACATTTTTTGACCTTATATTCAAAATCAAAGTCCTCATTACATTCACCTTTAAAAAAGAAATCATAGCAGAGTTTTCTTTGATAACTGGCCAAATGGTGTCACTAAAGAAAAGCCAGAAGTCAGACACAAAGCTACAAGTACCAAATAGTTTATACTGGAGGAAAACGCAAAGATATGACCGCTAATACTATACAGTCCTATCTTTAGACAAACTCATTCTTCTCCATCCTAGTTAAAAACAAAAATGTCAATCTAAGAGCAGAAATATATCAGCAGTGTTTATTATCTGCCAAGTGATAGGGTTATAAATAAAAGCAGTTCTGTGCCCTTGTAAAGTATCTTGACACCAGTAAATCATTCTGTTGGGAAGCAGAATTTCATTCCCTGTGCTATTAATTGTCCCATCCCTTCAAGACAGCTTGTCGGGGAACAGGGACGGAGACTATTCGAATAAAGCCTGTTGGCTCCTCGCAGGAGCATCTCTTTACCTTGTACCTATTGTTCAACCTGTGCTTCCCCCGCCCAATATCCAACAATATGCCTTAACCTTTTGACAGCACTGACTTGCCAAGAAATCAACAACCATGAAGGTTCTTTAAGTATTTTTTTTTTAATCTCAAGAAATAAAGATGGAAAGAAGTCCACTAACAAATCCATTACTTTAGCAAAGACTGTCAAATAAAAATTATTTCCAGGAGGAATAAATACTGCAAAGAGCAAGAAAGTATAAATCGAGAAAAGTTAACAAATATGCAAAATATGTATTACAATAAAGAAAGCTTCACCAAATCTCTCAGGACCTCATTCAACCCTGACAGGGTTTAGGTAACTATCATTACTTATGACAATCGCATTTGTAGAAAGTTAGAATTTCCAAGAAAAAAATTACTCCTTGCGTTTTTGCTACTTCTTTTCAAAGTGAAATAGGTGGTCACTGTCTTAATAAATCTTACTGAATGAATAATGTACAGTGTTTGGGACAGGATGTGGCACACAGTAAGTGCTCAATAAGCACCAGTGAGTCGTAAACGTCTTTAAAATTTCAAATGCCTTCAAACACATTATCTCATTTGACCTTCAGATGACGCTTTGCGGTTGGTCAAATGCCTCAATGCATCCTTTTAAGAAACGTTTCTCAGCATCTCTCCCGTGCAAGGTGCTGTGCCAGGCACACACACTATGCCTTCAAGGTGCTCACACCCCAGTGGAAAAGATGGGCGTGTAAAAAAGATATTACAAAATAACACGGAAAATGCAAAGAAGGGCTTTTCCCAGGTGAGGAAAAGAGGCCCCGAGAGACAGGGTGATTTGTGAGGGCTCTTCCAAGGACAAGGCCATCTCTACACACAGCCAAGGCGGCTGTGAACGCGTGAAGTAAAATCGTGCACATCCAGCTTAAATCCTGCTCGGCATTTACACCTGTGCCTGAGCCCCGCCTGGGCAAGTGCCTGACGGCCGAGGAGACCATCACCATGAGGCAGAGGCTGAGAGCACCAGGCGCAGCCCGTGGACTGCTAGCACCTCCTGTCAACGCGGCTCCAGCAGAGGCAGGTCCACGTGGAGCCTTGGAAGCCACGCCCCCTCCGTGGTACAGAGCAAACAGCCTCACGAGACCTGGACGAACCCCACCTGGATTTGTCTTCTCCCCACCAGGATGGGGGAATGTAAATTACAACTATAACAATCTTCTCCCCACATCCAAACTCCAGGGCCAAAATGAGAGAAGCTGAATTTAAGCATTCTTGTTTATTTCTTCTATTACCAGGAAGTTCTCACCACTTCCTACCTTCCTGGTTTCAGTGGAGGTGACACTGTGCAGTTTTAGGGCTGGATTATGTCATTTCACGCACTTTTCATTAATCAGTTCATTTATTTGTCTGGCTCAGCTTAATCATAAATAGTCATAAGAATCTTATAAAAGCCTCAGAGAGCGCCTGGCTCACACCCAGCAACTACTCAGGACCTCCTCAACTTGAGTAAATTAGAAGGAAGAGCAGAGAAAATGAGAAAGATGCAAATATGGTGGAAGAAAAGACAGGAGACATGCGCTTCCTCCTCAAAAATGGAGAAGCAAAGGCCCCCAAAGAAAACACATCTGCTAAGGACACACAGAGAAGCATAACATCAGACACTGTGAGGCGTCACTGTCATTGTGAGACAGCCACAGACACATCAACTGTGTGATCCTACTGCCCGTCTCCTAGCAGTACTAGTAGCAAATTCCCTATAAGTAGAAAGAGCCAGTGACCTATTTTCTGTAATAAAAACGTCAGAGGTGGGGGAGATGTGGTCACAGCAGTGCCACAGAAAAGGGAAGAGACCAGACCCAGTTACGGTGACGTCAACAATGAGCACAACAGTTTATGTCGCACCTTAGAAAGATAAAGCCGGGGCCCCTCACTGCTGACTCACTACACTTCACCTCTCCAGGTAAACCTGCATGGAAATGATGGAGACACCATCCCAGCACCTGCAGGTACAGAATCAGGAGTTAGGGACACACAGTCAGTAGCCTGCCTTTTCTAGGCACCACGCCTGAAGAGCCTGCTTTAAGGTAAACCCGACACGTGAAGCAGAAAGCACGTAACCCAACAACACGTAAATTAGGCAGCATGTATTTTCTTCTAAAATAATGCCCCTCGTTTCTTGTCATTAGCGAACTCCTCTATTCCATTCGAGCCATTTGTTACGTGTTTCACTGACTATATGTCGGGTCGGGGGGCAACCAGTGAACACAAGGAGTGGGGCTCCCTGCACCACACAGAGCAGACCCCCAACAAAAAGAGGGAAGGAAGGGCTGAGCCCGAACTCTGCAGGGCTGCGGCCGGGTGGCAACCAAGGGAAACACTGGATGGATGGATGGACGGATGGATGGATGGATGGATGGATGAGGTAGCAGTGTGAAGAGCAGCTGCACAGAGAAAGTGGCTCTTGCACTGAGACCCAGGTTGAACAGCTCTTGGATTGGTGAAGAAGCAAAGGGAGGGCAACCCTGCAGCAGAAACACCAAAGGCAAAACCACAGGGGGATGAAGAGGACTCGGCAAGCGGCCGGGAAAGCAAGGAAAGCAAGTCACATCAGGAGCCACGGAAACCAAAACTCCACGTAGAAATGCAGAGGATTTTAGGTGACTGTAAGGCCGCCATCACAAAATGCCACGAACTTCGTAGCTCAAACAACAGAAACCGATTGTCTCCTGGTCCTGGAGGCCAGGTGCCAGGGGCTTGGTCCCCTGACACCAAGGGGACCATCTGCTCCCAGCTCTCTCCCTGGCTTGTAGGGGAACATCCTCGTCATCATGTGGTGTCCTCTCTGCAGGGCTGCCTCTGTGTCCTTTTTATAAGGACAACAGTCATGTTGGATCAGGGTCACCCTAATGACACCAATGTCAAGGAGTTTACCACCTATGCTTCCTTCTAAGAGTTTTAAACAGTTTCAGGTCTTACATTCAAGTCTTTAACCCATTTTGAGTTAATTTTTATGTATGGTGTAAGACAGTGGTCCAGTTTCATTCTTCTACATGTGGCTTCAAGTTTTCCCAATACTATTTATTGAAGAGACCATCTTTACCCCCATTGTATGTTGACTCCTTTGTCGTAAATTAACTGACCGTATATGCATGGGTTCGTTTCTGGGCTCTGTTCTGTTCCATTGATCTACATGTCTGTTTTTATGCCAATACCATACTGTTTTAATTACTGTGGCTTTGTAATATTGTCTGAAATCAGGGAATGTGATGCCTCCAGCTTCGTTTTTCTTTCTCAAGATTGCTTTGGCTATTCAGAATCCTTTGTGGTTTCATACAAAGTTTAGGGTTCTCTGTTCTATTTCTGTGAAGAATGCCACTGGAATTTTGATAGAGACTGCATTGAATCTGTCAAGTGCTTTGGAATGTACGGACATCATAATATCTGAGTTCATAATAAGAAGTAGAACTAACCTTTCCCAAGTACCATGTGCTAAACGTTGAGGTAAGAGCTTTACCTGCCTGCCCCATGGAGACTCTCAGCGACACTATTAAATGGGCCCTTTTATGCTCTCCATCTTCCATTCAGGCAAATGGAGCTTTGGGTCACTCACCCACTTAGTGGCCGAATGAGGACTCTGTCCCCATGGCCCGACTGTCCAGCCTCTATGGCAACCTCACGCACAAAACGAAATCTGCTTTCAGAATCATGACCCGGACAAACGGCAAGATTTTTAGTCACACAAGAAAGACTGAATCTCCCCCACCAGCTATTGATTCCTTTAACAAAAGTAACAGCAGAGCTCATATGTCCGACAAGGACTTTCAAAACTAAGGAAGAAAAAGAATACAGGGCCTGGTCAGTGCTTGCACCACCAGCAGGTGGGGAGGGGCACACCCCCAAGTTCTGGATAAACAAGGTTTTATGGCAACACTGGACTCCATGGTTAAGCTTCCTTACGTCAGCTCCCCTCTCTTTACATTTTGTAAAAATTTGAATCATTTTGATCCCAAATAGGCTCTGGTGGCCCCTGAATCTCTCAAGATGACTAAATAAGGTTAAATCTTAACATTAAAAACTGTGTCTCCAACTAAAGGAAGTTATTAATAACTAGATTTGTTGCCTTTTTCCCCCTTGAAATTCTGACTCTTAAAAACAAAATAAGTATTACTGTCATCATCACCCACTGTTGCTCTAAATGGCCATGTACCAGGCTTTACAAGTGGGTTTTCAATTTACAGGCTTGGTTTACTGGTGCTAGTTTTGTGTCCCAATTTCACCTCCTTCATGGAATATTAATAGTTCCATGTATTTATCATAATAGCTTCAAAATTCTACTTTATTATACACAGTTTGACTTAGAGGGCCTGACAGTACAATACTTTTGCAAAATCTGAATGGTAGATTGAAGGATGGTACAACTCCATGTTTCTAGAAACAGCTTAGTCTGAGGTTACAGAGGAGGAGTAGCAGTGAGAAGGGTATTCAAGCATGAGAAAGTCAGAAAAGGAACTATTACAGAGATGAAGGGTAAATGTCAACCTTGTATTACACCTAAAAATAGACTTTTCAAAGGCACCTGGAGGATCATCTAATACAACATTTTCTAAGCATTTTTCTGAAACATTAGGTTCACAGAATGTTAAAGGACATCATAAAAACTAAAAAGGTGGGGGGGGATCAACAGACGAATCATTACAGGAAATTCTGAGTTTAACCAAATTAACGGTAATTCAGAGCATTAAAGACACTGTGCTTCTCCAAGTGGGAGATAAAATGTTCACTGTTTCCCAAATTTATTTGAGATTCCTTTTCCGTGGAGCATCTTAAAGGCTTGATGCTTTAAAGGAGACAGTTGGGAACCCCTCATCAAGTGGAATCTGTCTCCACTGAGATGGAGCAAGGAACGGGGTATCTGTGGCAGTCCCAGGGCTGGAGGGCAGGTCTCCTGCTTCCCCATCTGGTCCTCCTTAAACAGTGTGCCTTGCAGCCTCCACTGAGCCACGTGTATTTTATCATTATTTCTGGACACAGAATTAACTGTGTGTAAGTAGTCTCCGTACATAGCCTCTTTACTGCCACACTTACTGAAATCCTGGAGGCACCGTATCAATCACCCATCTATTCACATCAAAAACTGCTGTGGCTCATTGAGCGCTTACTATGTGGCCGGCACCGCACTAAACGTTTCTATGACAGAAGGACTACTATCATCCCCATTTTCCAAGCTAGGAAAGTGAGCCTTAAGACTGCCCAAGGTCAGTAAGAAAGCAGCAGACAGAGATTCAAACCCAACCCATGCCCTTAATCACCACACACACACACACACACACACACACACACACGAGAGACTGCCTCTCGGGTTTAGCACTCAATAAACGTTAATGATAGCAGGTGATGAGTGACACAAGATTAAAGCATCAGGAAAGGGTGTTAGAAACAAGGAAAAGGTGTTACCAAGGTGTGGAGGTGTGTTCATTTTGTCTTAAGTGCACGGCAAGGCTGAGCTAATCATTAAAAGACCTTGGTTTTGTCCTGAATATTGCCTTTCTACCCGGCTGGGCTCCTCTTCCTCTGAAATTATGCCAGTGGGAGGTGTTCCCCGAAGACTGCTGTCCCCTGGCCTTAATGTCTCTGATTTTTGATCTAACGTCAAATTCTTCAAGGAAGTAAAGGATGCAAGATATTTCCCAGAAAAACAGCAGCAAGAGAAGCCAGGTGCCTTATGCCATAAATTTTACCCTGAAAAAGCCCCAGATTTCCTTTTAAGCAGTAAATTCATCAAAATTATCAACTGGCATTCCTCCTGATGCTTTACTTACTATTCAAAAGGGAAGAAGAAGGTTTTCTCAGTTATTGAGCAACAATTATGATCTGCGACTACCAGATATTCCAAGCATTACGTCAGCTTTCTGTGCCATAAAAAGGGCGCACGACACTACCTCTCGCCTTTGGGGGCTAAAATGTAGTTGCAGAGATCAGAAACCCAGAACATGGCACAATACAGCACTCAAGGTGTGCCAGATTGCACGAGAAAATGGTCCCAGCAAATGCCGCATTTCTGAGTTAAGCCACAGAAACTGGAGCTAAGCTGAAGGGGTCACTGTGGGCTCGAGAAGTGATGGAGGCAAAACTGGGGGGACCGGGAGGGCCATGGGGGGCTCTGACGCCCCCAGAACCAGGGGCTCACTGAGGGTAACGGTTACCAGACCACACCTCCAGCCAGCGTCCATAAGGTGTGACTTTTCTCCCCGGCTTCCATTTCTATGCCCTTCCTACACTGGGGACCGCTTTCTGTGAGATCACGGGGGTGCCTGTTCGACCCCCAAACACAAAGGCTTCTCTCAAATTATATGAAATCTGATGGAGTGAGGATTCATGTGGACAGCCCTACCTTCTTTACCTCTGAGGAACCCCATTTCCACATAAAAATAACGCCTGAAGTCAGTAAAGTGCATTCAGTTTTCAAGGGGACTCATAACTGTTTTCTCATATTCTCACAACGTTCCCATTAAGATAGGAAATACGGGTATCGTTATAATTATTTAGAAAGTAAAAGGGGAAAAATGAGGCCCAGACTGCTAGAGACAGAGCGAAGTGATCCGTCAGACTGAGGGGGCAGTTGGCAAGTGCGAACACAGTCTGAATATCTGATGGTGATGGTTAATCTTGTTTGGCGTGATAATGGCATTGTGTTTACACAGGAAAATAGCCTTGTTTTGGAAGGATATACGCTGAAGCTCTGGAGGATTAAGTGCCCTGATGTCCAGAGCATCTATAATTTACCTTACGATGCTTCAGCAAAAATGTTACGTCAACATGTTAACAACTGCTGAAAGTAGGTGGTGGCCGTCCAGGCATTTCCATTACCCTATTATTCTTTTTTATACTTGGAATTTTTTATGATAAATATAACAAAAAATAAAGTAAGCCATTCATAATGTTTAATTCGCACACATCCTCCAGGTATCATTACGTATAAACCATGGAAGTGGATCCCAAGACCTAGTGAACTTCATAGTGTTTGCTGGGCGGCAGGAAGGAAAACGCACGCGTCTAAGTTCCCTACGTTATCAGTACTCAATGCGTTGCAGGAGAAACGAAGAACAATGCCGCTGGGGTCCAGACAGAACAGCGTCTCCGCTGGCCACCCCCGCCTTGAGGAAGCAGCCCGTCCAACCAGACAAAGGCCTGCCCTTGAGACTGACATGCCAGCAGCTCTCAGAGGGGCTGCCAAGGCAAACAGGGCCAGCCTTGCCCTCCGGCCACAGCCTCTGCCTTCCCTGCTTGTTCAATACTTTCACTCTTAACCTCAGACTCGCCACGGCCTCCCCTCGTTTCCCGCTCCGCTCTGGGCCCCCGGCTGCACAAGCCCATCCGCAGACGCTGCCGCTGCCTGACGAAGCCGCTGAAAACCAGGGTTCGCGTCGTCTCGGCCTCGCTGCCTGCTCCATCCGAGGGACTAACCGGAAAACTCCACGCAACACAGGCGGCAGGAGCCACATCCGCTCCGGGAGACTAGTGTCCTGCCCGCTTAGCAGTTCGTGATCCCAGGGACACACTCAGAGCTCCCTGCCGCTGGTTGCAGACGCACTCCCCAGGTCTATCTCCGCCTGAAGCTACTGCCTAATCGGAACAAAAGGCCACGGTGCACGTGCATACGAGTGTGTTTACAAAGGGCGTGGCTGTGTGTGCGTGTGCTCTGCGACGGGTGTTGTGTGATGTGTGTGCACAGGTTATGCGTGAGCAAGTGTGCGTGAAGGCTCACGTTGCTCTGGCACAAGAAGCAGGCTTGTCACCTCTCCCCGCTTGGACCAGATCGATGTGTCAGGGAAAATAACTGGAAGCATTAATAGCGTTAGAAGTATTATGCTGCCTTCTTATACTTACTTGTTACTATTTATGCTTACTAACGGTGACCAAAAAAAAGAGACCCATTACCTTTGTCTTTACTGGTTTAAAGTGAAGAATATATGTATACAGCTGTATACCATTTTATTTTTTAAATAGTAATTTTATTTTACTGTTTTTCCCTGTGCTATACAGTAGGTCCCCGGTGGTTACCCATTTTAAATGTAGCAGTGAGTACATGTCAATCCCAAACTCCCTAACTATCCCTCCTCCCACCCTTCCCCCTTGGTAACCGTAAGTTCGTTCTCTAAGTCTGTGAGTCTGTTTCTGTTTTGTAGATAAGTTCATTTGTATCATTTTTTTTAGAGTCCACATATAATATTTGTCTTTCTCTGTTTGACTTACTTCACTTAGTATGATAGTCTCTAGGTCCATCCGTGTTGCTGAAAATGGCATTATTTCATTCCTTTTTATGGCTGAGTGATATTCCACTGTACATGTGCACTGCATCTCCTTGACCCGTTCACCTGTCAATGGACATTCAGGTTGCTTCCATGTCCTGGCTATTGTAAACAGTGCTGCTATGAACATGGGGGTGCATGTGTCCTTTCAAACCATGTTTTTCTCTGGATTTATGCCCAGAAGTGGGATTGCTGGATCACATGATAGCTCCGTTTTTAGTTTCTTAAGGAACCTCCATATAAAATAGTAATTTTAAACAGTAATAATGGATGACTTAAGATCAATTTCTTTTTCATGAAATATGGTTAATTACGAGTCCATATTATATGCTACCTGAGGTGACTGAATCACTAAAAATACTGAGTTTAAAAATGTGTTTCCTTTGTTTCAGTCCCAGGAAGGTCTACATGCTGTGATGGTCACTGCGTGTACCCCGTGCTGGGTACAGCAGACACTTGTGGAAAGAATGAGTAAATGAACGGGCTTGGGTACGTCCCAAGAATGGCCAGTTGCCAGGGTCCACACGCCACATCACTCATGCTGGCGGTCAGTCTGCTTGGGCCCCCCTCCCTCCCGAATCACCACAGACTGGGCTGGGCCGTGTATGTACCTGAACCTCGTTTCTCACTGTTCTGGAGGCCAGGGCAGGAGAGGGCTCCTCAGAGGCCTCTCTCTGTGGCTTGCAGATGGCTACCTTCCTGCTGCCTCTCCACACGGCTGCCTCTTCGCACGTCCAGCCCAGCTGTCATGTCCTCTTCTTCGAGGTCACCAGTCACAGGGGATTCGCCTCATGGAACTTAAGCATCTCTATGAAGGCCTGTCTCCAAGTGGAGTCACATCAGGAAGTACTGGAGCCAGGACCCAGCGTCTGCATCTGGGGGCACAGTTCAGCCGTAACAGGCTGATGTGGGCCAGCTGAACTTCTCTTCCCTAGAGGTAAACTGGGACACAGAAAGCTCTGGATTCTTGAGAGTAGGGTTTGAACCACAGGTCCAGGAATCATTCACAGCTCACTGGGTTAGTGATAAAGGTGGAAAAGCAGAAAAAATGGTCAGTAAACACTGCACTATAGTGGGTGGATTGGGATGTGTGCCCAACTGCTGGATAGGACAGGACTTCATGGTGAGACTCGGAAGCTGGGCTTCTGCTCCTGGGATTCTGGAACAGGAGCTGATGAGGGAAAAGGAGTGGTCGAGGAAGACCCTGCTGTTTACAAAGGAGGTCACACTGGGAAACTGAGTGTTTCTACATAAAGCTGTAGTCAGGAACGTGTGGGCGGGCACCTCCACTAAGTCCTTAGCACACTCCCCGCCACCCCCAAGGGGCAGAAATCTCTGTCTGCTCTCCTCCAAAATGTGCCAGAAAACAAGTTCTCCTATCCCGACCAAATGACCAAATGACACTGTCCATGTCTGAAAGCAAACAGCCACAGCCCAAGTCAGCGAATAGCGTGGGGCCTCAGACACTGGAGACGGAAGGAGGGGACTGGGAAGAGGGGGCCATCCCACACCACGTGCTGCACTGGACAAACTTACCCAAAACGGACACTGTGAGCCAGGGCCTGGGCTTTGCTGACCGAGGGTCCCCATTCCCACCTTCACCAATGAGGCTCTCTCCAAGGACTTTCTAGATTTTTAAATTATCAGGTTGAATTCACTCTCTCCTCTCATTAGAAGTACTTGTAAGAGATTCTCTTCTGATTAATACTCGTAAGTTCATGAGAGAACAAAAAATTTTTCAATACTTCCAAAATAAACTATAATTTTAATTTTCATGTCTCAATAATTCAGCCCTTAAGAAAAAAAAATCCTGACAGTTTTCTAGTTGGGAATAATTTCCTCTTTAATGATCTTTGCTGCCATCTTGGTTTCAGAAGGCAGTGTTGAGAGTGGCCACAAGCCACATAAACACTCTATTCATCTGATTGCCATGCAAAGAGTCAACACTGAGCGCATGTGCCTTTCAGACCAATGACATGATAGACCTTATTTTTTTATTATGTAAGTTACAGGTGTACAGTATAGTGAGTGATTCATAATTTTTAAGGGCTTCCATTCCTATACACTAACAATGAAAGATCAGAAAGAAATTAAGGAAACAATCCCATTTACCATTGCAGCAAAAAGAATAAAATACCTAGGAATAAACCTACCTAAGGAGGCAAAAAGACCTGAACTCAGAAAACTATAAAACACTGATGAAAGAAATCAAAGATAACATAAACAGATGGAGAGATATACCATGCTCCTGGATTGGAAGAATCAATATTGTGAAAATGACTATATTACCCAAAGCAATCTACAGCTTCAATGCAACCCCTATCAAATTACCAATGGCATTTTTCACAGAACTAGAACAAGAAATTTTACAATTTGTATGGAAACACAAAAGACCCCGAATAGCCAAAGTAATCTTGAGAAAGAAAAACAGAGCTGGAGGAATCAGGTTCCCTGACTTCAGATTATACTACAAAGTTACAGTAATCAGGACAGTATGGTACTGGCACAGAAACAAAAATATAGATCAATGGAACAGGATAGAAAGCCCAGAGATAAACCCAGTCACATATGGTCACCTTATCTTTGACAAAGGAGGCAAGAATATACAATGGAGAAAAGACAGGCTCTTCAATAAGTGGTGCTGGGAAAAAATGGACAGCAACATGTAAAAGAATGAAATTAGAACACACCTTAACACGATACATAAAAAATAAACTCAAAATGGATTAAATTACCTAAATGTAAGGCCAGACACTATAAAACTCTTAGAGGAAAACATAGGCAGAGCACTCTATGACATAAATCACAGCAAGATCCTTTTTGACCCACCTCCTAGAGTAAGGGAAATAAAAACAAAAATAAACAAATGGGACCTAACGAAACTTAAAAGCTTTTGCACAGCAAAGGAAACCATAAACAAGATGAAAAGACAACCCTCAGAATGGGAGAAAATATTTGCAAATGAAGCAACTGACAAAGGATTAATCTTTTGTTTAATCCTTCAAACAAAATATACAAGCAGCTCATGCAGCTCAATATCAAAAAAACAACCCAATCCAAAAATGGGCAGAAGACCTAAATAGACATTTCTCCAAAGAAGACATACAGATGGCCAACAAACACATGAAAGGATGCTCAACATCTCTAATCATTAGAGAAATGCAAATCAAAACAACAATGAGGTATCACCTCACACCAGTCAGAATGGCCACCAGCAAAAAATCTACAAAGAATAAATGTTGGAGAGGGTGTGAAGAAAAGGGAACCCTCTTGCACTGTTGGTGGGAATGTAAATTGATACAGCCACTATGGAGAACAGTATGGAGGTTCCTTAAAAAACTAAAAATAGAACTACCATACAACCCAGCAATCCCACTACTGTGCATATACCCTGAGAAAACCATAACTCAAAAAGGGTCATGTACCACAATGTTCATTGCAGCACTATTTACAGTAGCCAGGACATGGAAGCAACCTAAGTGTCCCTCGACAGATTAATGGGTAAAGAAGATGTGGCACATATATACAATGGAATATTACTCAGCCATAAAAAGAAACGAAATTGAGTTATTTGTAGTGAGGTGGATGGACCTAGAATCTGTCATACAGAGTGAAGTCAGTCAGAAAGAGAAAAACAAATACCGTATGCTAACACATAAGTACAGAATTTTAAAAAGCGGTACTGATGAACCTAGTGGCAGGGCAGGAACAAAGACGCAGACATAGAGAATGGACTTGAGGGCGCAATGGGGGAAGGGGAAGCTGGAATGAATTGAGAGAGTGGCATGGACATATATACACTACCAAGTGTAAAACAGATGGCTAGTGGGAAGCAGCCGCATAGCACAAAGAGATCAGCTCGGTGCTTTGTGACCACCTGGAGGGGTGGGATAGGGAGGGTGGGAGGGAGACTCAAGAGGGAGGAGATATGGGGATCTATGTATACATACAGCTGATTCACTTCGTTGTACAGTAGAAACTAACATAACATTGTAAAAGCATGTCTACTCCAATAAAGATGTGAAAGAAAAGAAAAAAAAGAAAAGAAAACAATTTTTGAAGGGCTCCATTTATAGTTATTAGACAATATTAGCTATCTCCCTCACGTTCCACAATGTATCCTTGTAGCTTATTTTATACCTAATAGTTTGTACCTCTTAATCCCCTAGAGAGACCTTATTTTTAAGTGCTTTGCGACTGGAGTTTCAGAATGTCATAGATTTCAGAGCAGGAAGAGGTCTCAAACCTCAGGTAAAGTCTTTTGAAGTTGAGAACTGCTTCTGCAGGCAGAACAGAAGTGGTTAGACGGTGGAGGGAAATATACAAAGGATGCGACCACACAGGGTCCCAGACAGCCGTCCACACTGTGCAGCATGCCATCCGTGACACTGTCGGCACCCGTCAGCTCCGTAACCTTGGACACTCTCTCCCACACTGCCCAGCAGCCCTCCACTCTCCTCTGCTCCACTCTGTGCCGTCCACGACATCACAGAAATGCATCCCCCGCCCCCGTGGCTTCTGGCTTCTGGCTGAGTCCTGGGAGACTCGGGAGACAGATGCCTAAGTAGCCGCGGGAAGGCGCCTCCGCCAGACAGCCAGCGCCCCTCCTGGCCCTGGCTACCGGCTCCCTGCTGGGACAGGTCTCTGGGTGCTGCAACGTCCCGGGTTTGTCCCCCGAACTCAGCCCCACTTTACTAACCCATTCACTGACGTCTCTGCATTTGCATCCTGCTTCTGCCAGGACCCCAGCCCGCAAGAGGCTGATGAGGGAAATAAGGAAGAGGTTTCCTCAAACAATCGACCGTGTTCTCATCACTTCACTGCAGATAAGACGATTTCAATATTTAAAGACGTAGCACCACAGGCCTTACTAACCTGAACCCAAGAAAATGAAGCCGTCACTGCCACAGTCTAACGTCTTCCACTGGCTCATCTCAGGCACTCAGGGTCCCCGGCACGGTCACCCCTTCCATCATGACGTCCTCAGCACGGCGACGCGTCTGTCACACAGGACTCAGAGACACGCCGGCCCTGCAGCCACACCCTGGGAAAGGGGGTCAGCAAGGGCAAACAGCCCCTGGGAGCCTGCTTCCTCCGCTGCCACGTCACCACGTGGTTTCCATTACGTGAAATGACACCACATCCTCTTAGGAAGAGCAGACAAAAATAACGGCAGCCCGGCCTCCAACTGGACCTCCCTGCCTTCAACTCAATTTAAGGAGCTCCTAATAGCCCAGCATTCACAAAACCAGGGCCACCCAAACAGCCTTTTCTACATAAGGCTAGAGACAGTAAGAAGTCAGTTGTGATTTGATTTTAAAAAACTGGAAAATGCATTTTTTTAAAAATCAAACAACCTAATAACAGGGTGAAATAAAGAATTCACTACTTCTAGGAGCTAAAAATAGTCTCCTAGAGAAAAAACTCTCCAGCAGTTGATTTAGTAGGAAAAGAGATTTTCATTTAAAGCAACGAGTCTCAAATTTCTGATTTTCCTATGAACTCTTTATGAATCATTTAAGACCTACCAAGATATTTCTGCTCCAAATCCTCTTGAGCCATTTAGGGAATGCTATGCCATTGACCTTCATCATGTGTGCTGACGATTTTCTGAATTTCTTTTTCTTTGTCTTCCCATCAGAAAGACTCATCCACCATCAAAGTTTGCAGATCACGAGCTAACCTCGTTACAGTTGGCAATGGCATTATAACACGCTCTGACAACAAAACAAAACTTCATCCGAGACCAAACATAAACGTAGGTTGTGAAAGATGTTTCCTGGGCAGGACTGGAATTCCCCTCATTAGCAGGTAATTCTCCTAATCAGCCCAAAATGCATTACGCTGTACTCCAAAACACCTTCGTATTTCTCCTTTCCCTGGGTGCTTTATTCTTTTTTCTACTGTTGTTTTCTTTTGAGGCACTAGATTTTGAACATGTGACGAGACAGCGTCACCTAGTGGAGAGAATGTCGGAGAAGTCAAGACACGTCAGGGTCACTTCATTTTTTTATGTCTTGATTTTCTCAACTGTAGAATGGGGTGAACACACCATGACAGTCTACTTCCTCCATACATTACAGAGACAACTGAAATTAACCCAGGAAAGACTTCTAACTTCTCCAAAAAAAGACAGAGCTAGCCAAGTCTCTGATTTTACAGCTCCCATGCGTGATATTCTCAGTTTAGAAGTGGCTTAAGACTCTCTCTGCCCTTCAGATGGAGAGGGAGGTGTAAAACAGGTCTATGTGGGCTCTCTGTCCTTCCCCTCCAGTAGCTGATATCCCCACCCCTCTGTCCGCTCTAGTCCCTCTGGAGGTCCTAGCAGATGTCAGTGCTATTTCTCTGAGGTTTTTCTTTTTTTTTTTTTTACATTTCAATAGCAAATTATGGAAAACTTCCAATGTATCTAATGCTGGAATTTCAAAGTCTCTCACAGGAAGTTCGGCAGGTCTTTGGGAGTCTTCCAAGACATACCTCAGTCTACCTCCAGTGCAGACACCTCTGTCCTGCCTCCCTGGAGTCAAGCCCTTTCTGAAGAGGATGTTCTGGCCCTACCCACAAAATTAAAACTTGAACATCAGACGAAGTCTAATACAGCAGGTTGCTGTAATAAAATACCACAGATTGGGCAGCTTATAAAGAACAGAAACTTATTGCTCGTGGTTTTAGAGGCTGGGAATCTAACACCAAGGCGTCAGCACACTCAGCGTCTGGTGAGGACCCGCTTCCTGGTTCATAGCTGGTGTGTTCACATGGAAGAAGGAGGAAGTGAGTTCTGTGGGGCTTTTTTTATAGGGGTGCTAATCCCATTCATGAAGCTCCACCTTCATGTCCTAATTGCCTCCCAAAGGCTCCACCTCCAAATACCATCACCTCGGGGGTTAGGATTCAACATGTAAATCTGTGGGGGACACAAACATTCAGATCATAACAAGAGGCAACATTTTGATGGAAATATTTTCCACAGGAGGATGCCCAGAGTTCTGCCTGGCTATAAATTCACTTCGGTCTGGAGAAGATTTATGGCCATGCTTCATGACTTAAACCAGCCCCCATCAGTGCACTTCCAGTCAACTCAGCATGGAGCCTATGTCTGCACCACTTCTACCTCTTTAAGACACTCATCAGCACAGGAACATCCTCCAGGATAGATCACATGCTAGGCCACAAAACAAGTCTCAATAAACTTAAGAAAACTGAAATCTTATCAAGCATCTTTTCCAACCACAATGCTATGAGACTAGAAATCAACTAAAAGAAAAACACTGCAAAAACCACAAACACATGGAGGCTAAACAAAATGTCTCTAAACAACAAATAAGGCACTGAAGAAATCAAAGAAGAAATTTTTTTAAATACCTGGAGACAAATGAAAACACAACAATCCAAAATCTATGGGATGCAGCAAAAGCAGTTCTAAGAGGGAAGTTTATAGCAATACAAGCCCATGTCAGGAGATAAGAAATATCTCAAGCTAACCTTACACCTAAAAGAACTAGAAAAAGATAAACAGACAAAACCCAAAGAAATCATAAAGATCAGAGCAGAAATAAATGAAATAGAAACTAAAAAAAAAAAAAAATAGAAAAGAGCAATGAAACTAAGAGCTGGTTCTTTGCAAAGATGAACAAAACTGATAAACCTTTAGCCAGAATTATCAAGAAAAAAAGACAGAGGGTCCAAATCGATAAAATCAGAAATGAAAAAGAAGTTACAACCATCACTACAGAAATACAAATGATCATAAGAGATTATTACAAACAATATATACCAATAAAATGAACAATCAGAAGAAATTAATAATATTTCTAGAAACATACAATCCCCTAAGGCTGAATAAGGAAAAAACAGAAAATATGAACAGACCAATTACCAGAAATGAAATGGAATCAGTCATTTTTAAAACTCCCAACAAACAAAAGGTCAGGAACAGAGAGCTTCACAGGTAAATTCTACCAAGCATTTAAGGAAGAGTTAACACCTATCCTTCTCAAACTATTCCAAAAGATTGAAGAGGAACAAATGCTCCCAAACTCATTCTACAAGGCCAGCATCACTCTGATACCAAAACCAGACAAAGACACCACAAAAAAAGAAAATCAAAGGCCAATATGACTGATGAACATAGACACAAAAATTCTTGACAAAATATTAGCAAACTGAATTCAACAATACATTAAAAAGATCATACACCATGGTAAAGCAAGATTTATCTCAGGGATGCAAGGATGGTTCAATATCTGCAAATCAGTCAATGTGATACACAACATAAACAAATTGAAGAATAAAAATCATATGATCATCCAGATACAGAAACATCTTTTGACAAAATTCAACATCCATTTATGATAAAAACTCTCAGTGTAAGTGGGTATAGAGGGAACATACCTCAACATAATAAAGGCCATATATGACAAACCTACAGCCAACATCATACTCAACGGTGAAAAGCTGAAAGCATTTCCTCTAAGATCAAGAACAAGATAAGGATGCCCACTCTTGCCACTTTTACTCAACATGGTTTTAGAAGTCCTTGCCACAGCAATGAGACAAGAAAAATAAATAAAGGAAATCCAAATTGAAAAGGAAGAAGTAAAACTGTCACTGTTTATGGATGACATGATACTCTATATAAAAAATCCTAAAGATGCCACCAAAAAAAAAAAACTATTAGAACTGATAAGTGAATTCAGTGAAGTTGCAGGATACAAAATTAACATACAGAAATCTGTTGTGTTCCTATACACTAACAACAAACTATCAGAAAGAGAAATTAAGAAAACAATCCCATTTACAACTGTATCAAAAAGAATAAAATACCTAGGAATAAATCTAACCAAAGAGGTAAAAAACTATAAGCGTCTCTATAAGACACTGATGAGAGAAACTGAAGACAACACAAACAGATAGAAATAAATACTGTGTTCGTGGACTGGAAGAATTAATATTATTACCATGACCATATTCCCCAAGGCAATTTACAGATTCAATGCAATCCCTATCAAAATGCCAATTACATTTTTCATAGAACTAGAACAAATAATTCTATAATTTATATGGAAACACAAAAGGCCCTGAATAGCCAAAACAATATTCAGAAATAGCAAAGCTGAAGGTATCACATGCCCTGATTTCAAACTATACTACTAAGCTACAGTAATCAAAACAGTATGGGCTTCCCTGGTGGCACAGTGGTTGAGAGTCCGCCTGCCAGTGCAGGGGACACGGGTTCGTGCCCCGGTCCGGGAAGATCCCACATGCTGCAGAGCAGCTGGGCCCGTGAGCCATGGCCGCTAAGACTGCACGTCCAGAGCCTGTGCTCCGCAACGGGGGAGGCCACAACAGTGAGAGGCCCGCGTACCGCAAAAAAAAAAAAAAAGCAGTATGGTACTGGCACAAAAACAAACAGACCAATGGAACAAAATAGAGAGCCCTGAAACAAACCCAAACTTATATGGTCAATTAATCTATGACAAAGGAGGCAAGAACATACAATGGGTAAACGACAGTCTCTTCAATAAATGGTGTTGGGAAAACTGGACAGCTATGTGCAAAAGAATCAAACTGGACTACTTTTTCTCACCGTATTTAAAAATAAACTCAAAATGGATTAAAGACTTAAATGTAAGACCTGAATCCATAAAACTCCTACAAAAAAACATAGGCAGGGGCTTCCCTGGTGGCGCAGTGGTTGAGAGTCCGCCTGCCGATGCAGGGGACGCGGGTTCGTGGCCCGGTCCGGGAGGATCCCACATGCCACGGAGCGGCTGGGCCCGTGAGCCATGGCCGCTGAGCCTGCACGTCTGGAGCCTGTGCTCCGCAGCGGGAGAGGCCGCGACGGTGAGAGGCCCGCGTACTGCAAAAAAAAAAAAAAAAAAAAAAAAAACATAGGCAGTATGCTCTCTGACATCTGTCTTAGCAATATTTTTTTGGATATGTCTCCTCAGGCAAGGGATACAAAAGCAAAAATAAACAAATGGGACTACGTCAAACTAAAAAGCTTTGTACGGCAAATGAAACTGTCAACAAAATGAAAAGGCAGTCTACTGAATGGGAGAAGATATTTGCAAATGGTGTATTTGATAAGGGGTTAATACCCAAAATACAAAAAGAATTCACACACTGGGGCTTCCCTGGTGGCGCAGTGGTTGAGAGTCCACCTGCCGATGCAGGGGACACGGGTTCGTGCCCCAGTCCAGGAAGATCCCACATGCCGCGGAGTGGCTGGGCCCGTGAGCCATGGCCCCTGAGCCTGCGCGTCCGGAGCCTGTGCTCCGCAATGGGAGAGGCCACAACGGTGAGAGGCCTGCGTACCGCAAAAAAAAAAAGAATTCCTACAACTCAACATCAAACAAAATAAACAACCCAATTAAAAACTGAGCAAAGAAGAGCTTCCTCAAGGCTCCTCTCCTCGTGCGCCTGGCTTCCTGAGACAAAGACTCAGGGAACAGTCACATCCCCGTAGCCGCTTTGGCCCCAGGACGGGACCAGAAGGCATCCCATGCCTCTTCCCGTGTCCATTCTAAATTCCCACCCTCACCCATCACTTCAGCAGGTCTTGGGAGCTTATTGGTGGTAGAACCCAAACCCCTGTCCCTTCTCAGGTCACAGTTAGGCGAGGACGTCCAAGATGGTCCCAAGCAAACCACCTGACGGGCAAACACACACACACACCTCCCCTTTGTGCACCAAGAGCCCTGCCCCCCCGCTGGTCATGGTCAACTGCAGCTGCCAGCACCATGACTGCCATCTGCTGTCCCCGGGCACTAGGAGTTCAGAACACCTGGCAGCAGTTGGGCCTATTATCCTCACTCTGGGGGCCTAGGACCCCCAGGCCTGCAGAGCCCAGAGTGGTGAAGGGTAAGAAGCACCACTCTCCCAGGGCCACTGGGACCAAATGTGGAGCTACTCTCCCCCTGGCTCCTAGGCCCACATGGGCACCGAGAGCCCCAGAGATCTCTGATTCAGCACACAGATAGCATCTTTGCAGGGTACTGCCTCCCAGCTGGGGCGCTGGACGCACTCCCGCCGACCACTCCAGTGCTCCTTCAGCCCTGAAGCATATAGACCGTGAGGTGTATAATGTGTCCAACGATGGCCATGGCCTGGCCCACCCCTGCCCCTCCTTCACTGCGGTTCTCTGAGATGATGTGAGGTTCCCTGCCTGCAGCCCCAGCACTCAGATAGCGGCGTTGGCCGAAGCTGTACAGCAAGGAGAGCAACACCACCCAGAATTGGTCATTATTACCAAGAGGACAAACTGTCGTCCCTTCTGAGCAGAAGGGCCCAGTGGAGTCAACTCGCCCAAGTGGCCAGTTGGTCTCCTTAAGGACTCGCGCCACATCAGGGCCTCAGCAAGGACTTTAGTCACAGGCTGGTTGAACATTCAGATCAGCCTTGGTAAACGGGAGCCTCTGCTGTTGGGACATAAGTCCCTCCATCTCTGCCCCCCATGAGAGTCCTGACCTCCCAAGGCTCAGGACCCAACTGCAGGGGGACCCAAATCCATGGGTTCATCTTCTGTTCAAGTCAATCACGGCCACTCAGCCTCCCAAGCTTCTGTCACTATCTGTGTACCAGTAACCGTGAAATCCGTATGTCCATTCAGGACTGGCGTCCTGAGACTCGGACCACCCGTCTGCATGGCTACCACCCGTCTGCACTTCATGTACCACCGCTCTTCAAGCTCAGCCTAAGAAGGAGCCCGCGGATGCCTCCACACGGCCGGCCTTTCCACCTTAGTCCCCAGGCATCCGACGCCTCCCGCCTCCAGACCCCCTGTCCTGTCCATCGCAAGTGCTCAAATGCACGTCTCCACCTTAACCTGTGCCATCTCAGCACCGTCCACCTCTACGACGTTTTCCATTCTGCAAACAGGGCGATCGTTCAAAAGACACTCGTCCATTTACAACAGTTCAAGAGCTAAGGTCTAAAATCATTAACATGGGTGAAAAGGCCCTTTTACATGACCAGACTTGTGAAGAGTCCAAAAGTCAAAACTAGTGAAAAACAGATGAAGGAACTGAAACGTAGTGTGTGGCTCAGAGGAAACTGGGGGAGGCTTGATGCTCACCATCAGTTTGCTGCAGCTCTGATCCTTCTTCTGTGCCTGTTTACTTCATCCAAATGTAATTTATTGGGGGGTATAAAATGAGCGTCTAAGTTGACTTTTTTATTTATAACAATATTAAAATTAGTAGCCAACTGTCACACAGAGAATATATGGCATACTTATGTATATACAATATGCAAATACAAATAAATTCAAAATGAATACATTGGAAGCTCTTTGGTTTTCAACTTATTTTCCTGAACAACTATCACAACTGATTAAGTACCTTTAGAGCATGTTTCAACAATTCTGTAGCGCTTCACCACTCTTTCTAAAACTTTCATAATTATTCATAGTTATTCTCTTCTGAATCCATGGAGAGTAGTTAAAAAGAATCTGGCAAATAGTAATCACTAAATAAATGTTAGTTGTTTTTATCAGCACTATTGCTTATTAGGTTTATTTTGTCAGGTGAACTTTAAAATAATTTTGTCAACTTAAAAAATAAAGAAGAGGGATTGCAATCCAATTTTTATTGACTAACAAATAGTTTTGGAAAAACTGATATCTCCATAGTATTCAGTCTCCCTATGCATCAACATGGAATGTTTCTTTATTTTTTTCTATCTCTCAATAAAATAAATGATAATTTCCCTCTAATAGGTTCTACACTTTCCATCTTAGTATCATTACTTTGGGCAGGAATCATTGGCTTCAATAAAAAGAATTACCACTGAAACTAACAAGAAAAAAAAAGAGAGATTTTACTGTTAGACTACATCTCATAGAATTCAAAGACAGGAAACAACACAGACACACATGACGGGGACTAAAACAGGACAGCCAGGAGCCAAGGCTCTTCTTTCCACCTCCATCTCTGGAGCCAGTGGCTTCTCCTCTCCGCTGTTCTCTGTCAACCAGCTTCATTCATGTGCTTCTCTCTTCAGACCAACTTCTCTGCTTATTCACAGTTTCTGTCTCTCCATAATTTTAGTTGGCACATTGGGTTTTTCAGGGCCCACTTCCACCCCTAGCTCTTCTTGAATTTTCACGTCTGCTTACCTCCACCAATGAAGTAAATGGTCTCTTTGTCTCTTAGTTCAAGTTCATAAGAGAGAAAATCTGCTATGTTGTTGGCTAGCCAGTGTCTGGTTCGGGTTAGCAATTTCACGCCTGGACCAATCAGTCACGTCTGGGGTCCAAGGGTGGTGCAGTGAGCAGAGCAAGCGACATGCAGGATGGCGGCACGCACAACGGGGACAAGGCAGGTAGGATCTCCAGAAGTGCTGCAGTAGATCAGGAAATGACAGACCTGTCCAGTAGGACTGCTATACGTCATCCATAAAGTTGTTATCGTAAGCAGGATTTGCTTTCATTATATGATCCACAAACTGTCCCTATACATAGAAATAATGACATTTGTGTGTTTATTATGTCTCCAGCAACTTGACATATCAAATCCAGGTGTTTTTAACTTGTCCCTTTTAGAGTTTTCGGTTCTAACGTTTAAAATAATGATTGAGTTTTGTACTCTAGTTTTAAAATTCTTATTATCGAGTCATTTTTGCGAGTTCTAGGATTTTCAGAATAGCATTAAATAATAATGAAGTTATCAAGCATTCACAGTTTTTCTTATTTTTAACAGATTTCCTCTAATGTTTCACTATTAAGTAATATGTAAGGAATTAGGAAACAGTATCACAAATGTTTCAGAAATGTAGATGAATAACGCTAACGTAGCACAGATGTGACAACACAAGACACTGAGGACCAGTTTGCAGCTCCCAGACCTGAGAAAAACCCTGAGAAGTGAGATGAGGAAAAGAGGTGGGAGCAGATCATGAGACTAATTTGGAAACACTCCTGTTCACTGAGTGTGTGAGAGTGGCCATCCTGCCACTGCCGGATTCACACAGTAGCCATGAGGTGGTGGTGGCCAACTGAGAAGGGTGTGGGGCAGAGCCCTACTCTCCCCCTGACAGTGAAGGCAGGCCAGAGAGACGGATGCAGAAAGCAGCCCCTAGGATGACAGTCATCTTAGATAAATTGGGGGGCGGGGGGCACAGGTGAAGGAGAGTTTGGAAAGGATAAAAATGATATGTTGTGAAAATAATTACCCTGCCCCAGAAATCCTCAGATTATATACTATTTTGAAATGGAGTTGTTTAAAAAATTACAACATACTCTTAGCCCAAATCCTTTCCTTTTTATAGTCGTTAATTTACTGTGGTCAAATACTTTTATTTTGTACATGGGGTTAATTTAGTTTGGTTGGTTATACCACGATTTGATTTGCATTATACTTCTCTATTGCCTTTCCGAATAGATTAAAATCTTAGACCAGTAGCCAAGGCTTACGCTTCTTTTACATCCTACACAACAGCTATCATTTTGCTGCAACTATGATAGGTATTCAATAAATACTGAATATACAGAAAGCTATTAATAGCCAGGGATTCCGTTTCTAACCTGGCCATTATCTCATAAATACTTGCTATTGGTGTTAAGTTCAGCTGAGTGCAGAAGAGTGTGAACAGACTGGTACAAACCGATTATCCATCCCAACTTGAAAACCATCAACCCGTAACACAGCTGAGGACCAGAGAACATGGTCGGGGTGTGTGTGTGCGCGCTCGTGCACTCAAGTACAGGTAAATGTTGATTCTGTTTCACAGGTTTTTTGTTTGGAAGAGAAATGGGGAAAGGATAACCCCCTACAAGGCCAAAAGCATAAAGTTTGTAAGATAACTCTTCGGGCTTTCACTCAAAGTAAACTCATTTCTTACTTGACATATAATTTTAATAGTCTTAGCGTCTGTCAAGTTTTTACACTGAATATTTTACGTAATATATAAAAGTGTCGTTTTTTTAATAAAATCCAAAAACATCTGTCATCTCTTGCAAGAACTGGAATGTGTTTGGGGCCAGAGGTGGAATACAAACATTATTTTCTTGGGTTAAATCAGAAAAGCATGTTTTATCGTTTAGAAAGTAGAAACCAAATGGGTGAATGGGCATCAGTCACACAGATACAAAGATCGGGAAAACCAAATTTGGAGGGAAGGGAGAGAGGTGCATTTGCTGGCAGCCCGCACCCAGAAAAGCAGAGCAGGAGAAGCCCCCTTACACTCGTGACCAGCGCTGGGTCCAGCAACAGCATCTTCCTACACGTGGGGCCCGGACCATTCCGACGTGCTGACCGCCACATTAACTCTCCCAGTGCAGAGACTCGTGGGCCTGCTCCTAGATTTATGACATCTCTTATTGAGGTGTAGATCAACCTAGATATTACATGTCAGTGTAAACACCTTTTCACACTCTTCACCATATAACTTGTCATTTTTAATCTCCTACACTGATGTTAAACATCTCCTTACCATCAAACTGTAAATACAGCATGGACCGTATTTTCTATGTGACTAAAAAGAATGATTGAAGAGCTGATTGAAAAAAAAAATTCCGTGATTTATTTCCCCTGAGGTTCCCCAGGAGTATGCTGTGATTTATGTCCCAGCGCAGGCTGTCTGATTAGTTCACTCTGGGCTAGAACGGCAGACCATTAAAGGCATTAAAATTTCAACAAGAATGTGATCTGCGCCGTAAGCACAAGAGTGACATCTTGTGCCTACGAGCGTGTGAGTTACCAGCAGCCCTGCCATTTCTCAGTTAAAACCTGGGCCTGATGAATCAGCACAGAGCCCATTTCATACAATTTAAGTCCTGAAACTGTTTTAAAGTCCTGCAAGTGCCTTGGTCTGTGAATCACCTGCAGCAGGGGAGGGCGTTTCTAACTTTTCACTTAGCATATGCGGCGAACAAATGAGGCCTCTTACAGCTTTTTTCATTATCTAAGAATGTCCGGATGCAAACGAAAGAGCTTTGGACCAAAAGCCGGGAGGCCAAGGCTCCTGCCCCAGCTCTGGCTGTTACCAACTCATCGTGCTATTTCCTCGCCTGTGAAATAAAGGCCTTAAGTCTGAAGTCAACCATAGGAACAGTTTCATGCTGACGGTTCTTGGATTATTTTTATTACAAACACTGTCAAAAGAAAACGGAAAGCATACATCGTTGTGAAATACAACACTGTGTATCACACTGAGTTCAGACAGAGACTCAAGCCTTCCTTGACCACTGATGACTGTAACGGTTACCTACAGGCACCATGACACTGCATAACGAATAACCACAAACTTCAGAAGCACAAAACAAGCGTGTACTTGTCTCTTATGTCTGAAGGTCAGCTAGGGGTTAGCTGACACAGGTTGCGTCCAGCTGAGCAGCTCAGCTCTTCCTGGGAGCGGCGGGCATCCTGGGCAAGTTCCCAGGCAAGGATGCCGCGGGGGACGGGCTGAGACACACGGGCCTCCAAGTGCAGGCTGGAACCTGAAACACCGCGCCTGCCACACATCTGAACCCTGAGTCGAGGGGTGAGGAGACACAGCATCCTTCCAGTGGAGGGGGGAGGAGTCTGCAGAGCCACACGGCAAGCCACGTGCTGGAGAAGGGGGTGAAGACAAGGGCAGGACCACTACCGCGACGCCAACACACACAAGGAAACGTGAACCAAAGGGAGCGACTTCAGTCCACGTTTCCATTCTTCCTTTCAAAGGCAAGGCTCTGACCCAGCTACTGGAACCCACTTACTTGATTTAATTTAGTAAGTATCTGCTGTGGCTAGCTCCGAACAAGACTAGGTGTGGGGTCAGAATCACAGATCTGGTTCAACAGCCTCCCAGCACCACGACCTCAGGTCCACCTACACTCACTGCCCAGGCGATGCGCGCACATACGTGGTGAGCAGATGCCACCTCTCACGACACAGAATCCTGGAAAAGACACACGGTAGGAACGCGAGTTTCATGCAACTATGCTTCTAAAACACATACTCAAAATGAAAATGAACAGTAAAGCAGATTTGTAATCTGAATCAAAAGATTAAGAATTTCCTTTTTTTTAAAGAACTTTAGAATAAGAACCTAAATGTGAGAAATTTGGAAATACCTTAGTCTATAATCTGAATGTGTTAAGATTAGTTTTAATTTGCTGGGACTAAATCTTCTCCTTCCCAGCACCATGGCATTTTATCCACGCATGTTTTTGTGAATTATAGGCACAGTTATTCTGTATCCAGCACATTTCACAAGTGGACTTGAAGGGTCTACTAATGCCAGAGCATGGGCCTGAGAAAATACATTATTAAAGGATTTTAGCAATTTAAAATGTCTACGTGTTAGCTGAAGAGGAACAAAGAAAACACACACTGTCCCGGGGGAAGGGAGCTGAGAGATGCAGCGCTGATGTGTTGTTAACCAAACGGAGGGTGGCAGGAGCCATGGGAGTGTTGGCTCCACTGTAATCCTGGGAAGGTGCCCTTTCTATAACTGTCATCCTGTGGGCAGGCAGAGAGCGGGCATACGTGATCACGACAAGCGGCGGGCGGGGGAAACTGCAGAGCAGTATCTGTTATCCATCAAAGTTGGTTTACTTCAAAGCTCTAAAGCCCTCTTGGAGATACACCCTGAAGTACTGAGGAGTGAAGTGACAGAAAGCCTGAAATTTACATTCAAACGTCTCAAGACGGTATCTGAGTGTCCCTTGTATCAGTCTTTAAACCTCCCTCTGGGAATCCAGAAAAATGGTACAGATGAACTTATTTGCAAAGCAGAAACAGAGACACAGATACAGAGAACAAATGTATGGATACCACGGGGAAGGTGGGGTGGGATGGATTGGGAGATTGGGAATGACATATATGCACTATTGATACTAGGTATAAAACAGATAACTAATGAGAACCTACTGTATAGCACAGGGAACTCTACTCAGTGCTCTGTGGTGACCTAAACGGGAAGGAAATCCAAAGAAGAGGGGATATATGTGTACGTATAGCAGATTCACTTTGCTGTACAGCAGAAACTGACACAACATTGTAAAGCAAATATACTCCAATAAAAATTAATAAACAAAAAATCCCCTCCCTCTGTGTTTCAAATGCTTCCAAATAAAAAGTTGAAAACAATAAGTATCCTCTGCAGGCTTCTGGTCCAGGCGTCATAATACAGTCAGTTTTCGAGGAGCCCTCTCGGCCCCAACGCTAACAACCACAAATGTAATCTATCAAGCCAAAAAAAAAAAAGACATGCTCCAGCTCAAAACCGGCTACACGGCTCTGTGAACCGACGGCGACACACAAACGCAGAGCTGAGAAGAGCACTGAAGCCACAGGCTCCCTGGGAGTCGGGTTTGGGAACGGCCCTGCCGGCACTGAGTCAGCATCTGTGAGGTAACAGAGCAGAAAGGGCTCCCACAGGGAAGGCTCGGGTAGAGCATCTGATTCATGCAACACGGCCCACAGAACATTAATAATGAAGCCAAGACCAACATCCCCCATTCCTTCTTTTGATCATAAATGCAAAAATTCCAAATAAAATATTAGCAAATCAGCAGTGTATAAAGATAAGTTATCATGGGAGAGTAGGAGTTAGCTTAAGAATGTAAAATGTTCATTAGAACATCAGAATTAGAATATCTAATCAGGTAATCTACCAATCAACCTAACAGATTAAAGAAGAAAAGCCATGGAGTCAGCTCAGTGGATTCAGAAAAATCATTCTACGAAGTTAACAATCATTCATGTGTTTAAACAGTATAGAAAACAGAAAGGAGCTTCCTTAACTTGACGCCCTCCTCCCCCAAAAAAGACAGAAACCTACAGCAGGCTTCCCTCCCAGCTATGATGAAGGAGCTTGTGGCAAACCAATATTTCCACCAAGAATAAATAGAAAATCTGAGGAAAATACCCCCCAAAAGTTCAGTTTGAAGGCACTGGAGAGCCACTGAGGCAGCCAGGACTTAGGGGACAAGATGGTGCAGAAGGGAAACCACAGGCAGAGGTGAGCCAACATCTGCAGCTTTTCGACCTAAACGAAGGGCCCATCCAAAGGCTACAACTAAGAGGCAGAGACCCCCACCAAGGTGCCTGGCGTCTCACAAGGATGGAGGAACAGAAAGTAGACACGTGAGGGGCCAGGATCCCAGTGAGAAGGGAAGGGATAAAAACTGACCCCTGCAGTCTGCCAGCTTCTTCCTCCAGATATTCGCTGGATTTTGAAGCTGCAAGGGCAGCGAGCACTAAGCCACAAAGAAATCCCAGGACACGACAGTGTATGTTCAGCCAACTGTCGAGAGCTCAGGGACTAGAGGCGAGGCCGGGCAGGGGAGGCGGCCCAGCAGATCACTGCAGGCTTCCGGCTGAAACACGGGGAGAAGCAGACGAGAGCCCCACAGCCCAGCCTCAAGCCGGCTCAGCCAACGGCCAGATAAAGGCCATCGCAGCCCCTCGGCTTCCCAGCAAAGAACGTGTGAACCGCCTGAGACAAGGTAACATCAGAGACTTTACACGGTTCATATACGATGCACGGTGTTCAGGGAAATAATGACTCACACACAAAGACAGCCATCTGACCAAAAGTCAAGGAGAAAACAAGCCAACAGAAACAGACCCACATTTGATGGAAATACTGACATGATCGGACAAGGAACTTAAAACAGTTACGAATATGCTCAAGGAAATGATGGAGGAAGTGATGAAAAACAAGGATAATCTCATCAGAGAACTGAAATCTATTTAAAAGGACTGAATGGGAATTTTAGAACTGAAAAATACAGTAACCGAAATTAAGAACTCCAAAGATGGGCTCAACAGGAGATGATACTCAATAGAAGGGAAGATTCATGAACCAGAAGCCAGGTCAAAAGAAAGTCTCCAAACCAGAGTACAGAAAGAAAAGAGAGAGAGAATCCAGAAAAGAGCAGGGGCAACCTGGGGGACTCAGGGGGGAAGATTTAACACACGTGTAACTGGAGTTCCCAGAAGTAAAGGGAGACGCAATACAGGGAAAACACTGTCTGAAGAGAGAAAAAAAAAGTTCCTAAAACTAATGAAAGACTTCATTCGGCCACAGAGTTGAGAAGTTCTGCAAATTCCAAGCAGGATGAATGAATGGCGGGGCGGGGGGGGGTCCTCAGTAAGCACTGTGCTTACTGGTGAGAGTCTGAAGCACAACAGGAGAGCGTAAGTAAGTCACAGCCTGAAAGAAGACTTCTGCGATCCATGAAACCAACACAGATTAAAAACACGTTACCGGGGCTTCCCTGGTGGCGCAGTGGTTAAGAATCCGCCGGCCAACGCAGGGGACACAGGTTCGAGCCCTGGTCCGGGAAGGTCCCACACGCCGCGGAGCAACTAAGCCCGTGTGCCACAACTACTGAGCCTGTGCTCTAGAGCCCGCGAGCCACAACTACTGAGCCCGTGTGCCACAGCTACCGAAGACCATGCTCATAGAGCCCGTGCTCCGCAACAAGAGATGCCACCGCAATGAGAAGACTGCACACCGCACGTAAGAGTAGCCCCTGCTCACCGCAACCAGAGAAAGCCCGCACACAGTGATGAAGACCCAATGCAGCCAAATATAAATAAATAAATTTATTTTTTAAAAAAACATGTTACCTTTGTTAAAAGTTGACAAAGCAGTTTTTAAAACAAGCAAACCACTCGCTTTCCAAGCCCCCGCAGGCCCTCGTTCCTTCCCTATGTACTTGCACATCTGCTGGTTCTTTCCTGAGCGCTGGGAGTAGAAAGAAAGGACCAACACTCACCCAAGGTTTTATTTTTTTCCAAACTGCTTCCCCTAGCGTTACAGGCTCCATGGCCCACAGCCTGCCTTCTGGGTTCCAGGCCATCACAGGCAATAACGTGTCTTCCCACAGCCTATCACGGGCACTGTATTTACAGCCTGCAATGTCTGTTTCTTCACATCTGCCACCTGACCACTAAGCCAATGCACATATTTCGGGGTTTTGTTACAGCAGAAGCCCACCTGCAGGCTCAGATCTCTGAGGAGGTAACTGGCCAAGGAGACCCAAAATACAGTGGGATAAATAAGAGGAGTTTATTTTTCTCCCACGTCGCAATCCAGACACGGTCAGTGGGTGGAGGACTACGGCATGACGTCACCCAAGGACCCTGGCTGGCCAGCCAGCTCTGCAGGGCTTAATGTGGGTCAGTCTCCGTGTCCAAGACAGTAGTTGTCTCACTTCCCAGCAAGCAGGAAAGCAGAAAGAGTCCGGGCAGGGGACGCTATCACTTCTGCAACTTTCCGTCACCCAGACTTAGTCATGTGGCCACACCTAGCTGCCCGAGTGTCTTAGAAATGCAGCTTTCCTGAGCTTTCCGACCTCTCCAGAACAAGGATGGGTGGAGGTTGACAGGCAACCCAGAGCACCACAGGGCCGATTCTTCGATCCCACAAAGCACACCCCCTCCCAAGGACGCAGGTGTGCCCGGGGAGAGCCACGTTGGGCCAGCCAGGCTGGCAGACTCACAACCACCTTCCTCGCCTCTTCCTCAGGACCACCACCAGGCTTGTCTGCTGTTCTTACCTTTTCCTGCCACCAGGACAAATCGATTTCAGGGACTTTACTGGCCCATGATCTACTTCAGTGCCAGCCTGTTAAGCCCTGACACGACCCCCTAACTCCAAATTCAGGAAAGAAAACATGTAGATGCTAGGTCCCTCCCAGAAGACACAGACTCCTTCTGCAAAGAGCACACCCCCTCCCCAAACTCCACATTCCAATGGAAGAAGCTGAATTAATATGTTAAACTAAGGTCCTGATATCTTACCTTGCTAAGGTAGGGGTATAATTAAGAGATATCAATTTACAGAAGGAAAAGAATTTTGTCTAAGGTAAACTGCATCTACCCATAAAGAAAAGCAACTGGCCATATGTTTAGCCTATACATACAGATGCATACACACACATGCAGCCACCTACACACATACACACACATGCAGCCACACACACATATACACACATACAGATGCACACACACGCATGCAGCCACCTACACACACACATACATGCAGCCACACACACACATATACACACATGCAGCCACCTACACACACATATACACACATGCAGCCACACACACACATACACACATGCAGCCACACACACATACACACACATATACATACATGCAGCCACACACATACACACATATACACACATGCAGCCACACATATACATACATGCAGCCACATACACACACATGTAGCCACACATATACATACATGTAGCCACACATGCAGACACATATACATACATGCAGCCACACACACATACACACACATGCAGCCACACACATACACACGCAGTCACACACACATATACACACATGCAGCCACACATACACACACTTAAGCTCTGGTGACACCACCACCCACCAACTGAGGCATCCCATTACACAATAGATAATAAATGCCACTCGGGGATAGGAAAGAAGACTCAAATAAGAGAATGTACATTTTTTTTCCTGAATGGGAAAATCCAGCATTGTGAAATGTCAGTTCCTCCTAAATTAATAATATAATTTCCATCTGAATCTTAACAAGATTATTTAAGAAATTTGAAAACTTCATCTAACAGTTCATCAGGAATCTCATACACACACACACACACACACACACACACACACACACACACACACAGAATTAGGGAAACTCGTACTACCTGATAGTAAAAAGTGTAAATAGTAATTGTAACAGTCTAGAACATATCGAAGAAATGAAATAGTTACATGCATCAATGGAACAAAACAGAGTCCAAAAACAGACCCTAGTACACATGGGAGTTAAATATGTAATGAAGAAGGCACTTTGAATCACTGTAGTAAAGATGACCTATTCAAGAAACAGTTCTTAGGGACCTCCCTGGTGGCGCAGTGGATAAGACTCCACACTCCCAATGCAAGGGGCCTGGGTTCAATCCCTGGTCAGGGAACTAGATCCCACATGCATGCCACAACTAAGAGTTCGCATGCCACAACTAAGTAGCCCGCCTGCCACAACTAAGGAGCCCACCTGCCGCAACTAAGGAACTGGCAAACCACAACTAAGGAGCCGGTGAGCCACAACTAAGGAGCTGGTGAGCCGCAACTAAGGAGCCCACCCGCTGCAACTAAGACCCAGCGCAACCAAATAAATAAATAAATATTTTTAAAAATAGAAAGAAATGGTTCTTATAACCAACAAGGACCTACTGTATAGCACAGGGAACTCTGCCCAATATTCTGTAATACCTAAATGGGAAAAGAATTTGTAAAAGAATAGATACTTCTATATGCGCAACTGAATCACTTTGCTGTACACTTGAAACTAACCCAACATTGTTTATCAACTCTACTCCAATATAGAATAAAAATTTTTATATATATTATTACAGTGAAAAAATAAATACTATAAGCAATTACCTTATTCATTAAAAAAAGAAACAGTCTTCACAAAAATTATATTGCTATTTGCAAAATAAACATGTATGACCTATATCTTACACCTTACATTAAAATAAATTGTAGGTAGACTAAAGATGAAAGGGGAAATAAGACCATGATGATAATAGAAATAATTAGATGACTATTTCTATAATCTACAAGCAGAGAAAGGCTTCCTGCGACTGGTCAAAGCAGAAACCATAAACACTGGTTGACATGAAAACGTAAAGTACCTGCATGTCAAAAGAAAGTACTATCTACTGATTTAAATAAAATAGTACTATAACTGTATTGAAAGGGAAGGCATAGGTGATATAAAATAATTAAATTGTCTTCAGTCACATAAAGAGATCAAAAAAGACAATGTCCAAACTGTAAATCAAGGAAGTGCAGTAAACCATCAACACAACAGCAAAGACTTGGGGAAAGGGAGCGCTACAAAGAGACTGGAGAGAAAAGCATACTCTCATTCACTACTGGCAGAAATAGGAGCTGTTGCAAATTAAAAAATAAATAAATCTAGCAATAGATAGAAAAAATGTATATGTATAGCCGTATCTATCTTTCTACCTATTCTTATCCCAAAGAGCTAAAATAGCCAGTATGTAAGGCAGATAAACAAGGGTTTTATCAAAGCCTAGTTTTCAGTGGCCAAAAAAAAAAAATTGAAAACAAAATAAAAATGGGTCTAGGTATACAAATAGTGGTACACCACCATGGAATCCATTAAAAATGATGAGACAGAACTTTACCAATGGAACTGGAGGGATTACTGTGTTTATTATTTATGTATTTATTATAAGAAATACATATACGCATTAAAAGAGCAAAATACAGGGAAATATAAGTGTATTGATATAAAACAAACAATGAGCAAAAAAACATATATGCCAGAACATGTGCTAATTATTATGAAGTTGCATGGAGAATGATACGAAATTACACACACCGTGTGTTTAGTAATTCTGTTGTGGGAGCAAGAGAGGACTTCAGAAGGATACAGAAGTGAGAAACGGCAGGGGAAGCGACATCAAAAAATTAAAGTATGCGTGAAACAGTTCCATCTGCATAAAACTGCGTGAGCTTGACTCTCTATCAAATGCTGACGTCTGCTGTCACTGAGCCGTGCGTGTTCAGGTGAACTTGTGTTTCCTTTGAGCATTGTGCAATGAAGATGTCTTACAATGTTACATTATGATACAATCAGAAAGTAAATTACTTTGGGGCGCAACAGGTATGAATCAGATTGAGTCCAGAGTAAGTAGAAGGAGAAAAATAATAAAGGTCAGAGCTGAAATAAAATTAAAATCTGACTAATAATAGAGAAAAACCAATGGTTTTTTGAATAACGAATAAAAGTAACAAATTTTAGGTCCAACAAGAAAAAAAACACAAATTTCCCATATCAGGAATAAGAGAAGAGACACCACAATATTACAGATATCAAAAAGATAAGAGGTAAATATTATGGACTACTATATGACAACGATTTAACAATGTAAGCAGAAATGATGAACTTCAGGAAACACAAATAACCAATGTAAGAAGAAATAAAAAAGGTAGAGATGCAAAAAAAAGAAATTGAGTTTGTAATTTAAAACCTTCCTATAAAACTTTGTTTTATAAAATAATGCCTAAAGTGGGAAAGAATTTGAAGATATGCGCGTTCCTGTATGCTGTTAGAAGAAGTGAAAATTGACACAAGTTTTCTGGAGGGAAATTCAACAACATACGTCAATTTTTTTAATTTGTACGACCTTTGACTACGTATCTCACTAGGACGAAGAGCTCGGATGTTCTGCAAGGTGCCCAGCACTACTGACCCCAGAAGCATGAGCATGAGCATTTGAAAATATCCATCACAAGGTTGCTTGTATTTGCAAAAACAGTAACTGGAAACAAACTGAATGACAAACAATATGATTAAATTAACTGATATGAAAACAATGTAGTTAAGTAAATTAGTGTAGATGCATTACACTCTCACAGTGGAGCGACTGGAGGGCATCCATGATGATGATATAGATCTGTATTTATTGAATTCGAAATATGTTCAAAAGATAACATGATATTTAAAAAGGTTATAAAATAATATACTTGGTAAAAATAAGTTTTGTTCTGAGAGCACCTTTGTATATTTTCATGGCCAAAAGAAAAAAAGTCTGGAAGGGTTTTTACCAAGATGCTAATTATGATTATTAGTGATTTTTCCTCTTTCCTCTAAAGCTGTCTCTGCTGAGTTTTTTTATCATGATCATATATTAAGTTTTAATTCACAGTTTCAGTTATAGATTTAAAGATACACAGGAGTATGCTTGAGTCCTTGCCTTTCCACCATCAACCCCTCATAAAATGAGTGCTGGAAGACACGTTAAATTGAGCAGAAGTACCGCCACCAGTTCCTACGCATCCTTTCGTGACCACACTGATAAAACACCCGGTGACTCAGGCGCCGAGAACGCTGGCATCCCCTCCACGCTGATCTCACTCGGGCTGGCCTGCTGCCTGATTCGTGAGCTGTGATATAGCTGGTGAGGATGCACATCCAAGTGGGCAGAGGCATTTAGGCAACGCTGAAGTCAACGCGGGGTGGGGGGGGAGGGAGGTAAGAATTCTAAAGAGCACAGAAGAAGGAAACAAAATTCAGCATGATGGTGTTTTCATAAAAGCACTCGGAAATTCTTCAGAGTCTGTTAGAGTAACTATTTCCGTGATCATCAAAGTTCTGCTTACGACCATCTAAGCTCGGGAATATAGTTAAGCAGGTGCCAACCGGGGCACGAGGGTGTCTCCTGTATAATGTGATTTTTCCTCCCTGAAGAAGAGAGAGCCAAAAGTGACAGCATTTATGTTTAGGATCCATCCAGGAACTGAGGGTACAAGGTAAACAGGCGGCTGCAGAGCCAGCGTGACCTGGTCACAGGAGTGCATTCAGTGTGGCAATTTTATCACTTTTAACCTTGGGTGCCTAAAGTAGTCATCAAAATACCTAGGTCCTGGGGCTTCCCTGGTGCTGCAGTGGTCGAGGGTCCGCCTGCCGATGCAGGGGACGCAGGTTCGTGCCCCGGTCTGGGAAGATCCCACGTGCTGCGGAGCGGCTGGGCCCGTGAGCCATGGCCGCTGAGCCTGCGCGTCCGGAGCCTGTGCTCCGCAACGGGAGAGGCCACAGCGGTGAGAGGCCCGCGTACCGCAAAAAAAAAAAAACAAACCCTAGGTCCTCATCTCTCTGACTGGAGCAGAGGAGCCTTGAAAGGCAAGCCCCACCTCTGGGATAGGAGCCTCAGGCGGATGAACGGGTACAGGCGAGGCGGCTTTAGTGGGTGGGGTGGAGGGTCCGAGTGGGCGGGGTGTGCAGAGACCTGGCCAGGCCGGGCCCAGCTCCGACACACCCCGCCTCGCTTTGGGCCCAACCTGACTGCCGCCAAGAACTATAACCAGCTGGAAATGAAGAGCCGGCGACAAGCGCGAGCTGGACCAGCCTCACACCTGGACGTCCCGGAAAGGTGGTCCTTCAGGGGGCAGGGGATGAAGGCCACTCCCGTCCTGAATCCCACCTCATAAGCTCACTCAGCTTTGAGTTTTGGAGGCCCTGCTTCCTCTTTGTCGCAGCCGACGCTACCCACCCCCAAGGCCACTGCTTATGGCTCCCAGCTCCTCCACAACAGCCATGTGCTTGGGACACGTGGTTTATGTCCCCCGGACGGCAGGCTCCTAGAAACGAGGGGCTCCATCATTTGCCTGTTAGAGCCCTGTGATTTACGAATTACTAAGTACACGCTCGGTACACGTTCATCAAGCACTGCATGAGTAACTAGAGTAAGATTTACCTCTATTTCAGAGGAAAACTCCGTGGAGCGAGTCTCCTGGGTCTTTGTTCGCAGCGCTAGGATGAGGTGGGGGGAGAAGCTGCAGCTGCAGGGGGGAGGGACACGGGGTCCTAACCCCGCCACCCTCAGGGTGGTCGGGGGGCAGCTGTGTGAGGGGAGACATGGACGTGAGAGCTGGGAGGAGCCTGACTTCAGGCCTCAGTGGGCTCTGCAGAGACGAAGGGCCAGGGTGGAAGAGAGATTACAACAGTGACCGAGGCCAGAATGGAAGGGAAGTTCCAGGGCCGGCTCTCCAGGCCACAGTTCCCAGGACTTATTCATTTGTAAAAGTACCTACCTCTGAAATTGCCTCTAAACTCAGACATGTTTTCTCCTGACAATTTTTCTAAATTGGGTAAAGAAATACATGAAATCCGATTTATAATATCATGCACTTCCCAAACTTGAAGACCTACTTTATATTCCACAGGGAGACACTCAGCCTGGGCGAGTCTCACCGTAATCCTCACCTGCTCCACATGGGCCACTTTCTGACCGGGAACAGCTCATTTTATGGTCCCATTTTTCTAAGTGATATCCTGAACGAAGGAATAATTTAGATAATAAATCCATTTCAATTACTGTCCATTAGAAGACAGGAAAACATTAAACCCAACCAAAGCTGGTGGGAATTATGGGTTGTCCTTGCAGGGGAAAATTAATTTAATGTGTCCACAGGTAACACCACTCTATAACCAGCATGAGTTCTTTCTTAGGAAAAGAGCACATTCCATTCAAACGACATGCTTTTCTACGGTGCTTGTGGATGGAGAAACCATGGTTTTCCATTTTCCTGACACACAGTCAGACCCCAGGGCAGAAAGGAAATGGGAGTCACACACCTGTCCTGATCCCCTGTCCCGTCCTCCAGTCCCCTCTCCTCCCTTTCTCTGACCTTCTCTTCTCAGCTACCCTGCAGCTCATGAGATCTCCCCACACGTCCAGACAGAAGCAGAGAGCTAACTTTCTGAGGGGTGGGAGGGGCTCCCACTTCAAATCTCTCACAGAACCTGATGGCTAAGCCCAGGCCAGTGCCCACCCTCATCTAACCCACCAGGGCCGTGTGGCCACAGCACATCAAACGCATCTTTATCCAAAGCACCTGGCTGTCCAGGTCACAGAGAAAGGAGGCTGGCTCAAAGGTCAAGTAAATACCCCCAAACGTGTCTATTTCAGTGGTTTCCCCACAAACTCCCCCAAAGCATTTAGGAAGAAACACATTTTGAAAGAAGGATTTACGCTAACGTCTATTATAAGATGGTGATTATTAGTTTGTATGTATCACAGCCATCCTTTCTGTACAGTGAGGGTCACGGGGCAGCGACTCCGCCCAGCCCTGTCTTCTGTGGAGCCCCTATCACCCCTCGCACTCGACAACAGCGAGTAGTTAAAGGGCGGTGATTCTGTCCTTCACATTCAAAATAATCATGGGCGGCTCATCGTGAATTCAGTCACATTCCAAGAGGCTTTCAAACGATTGATCGGAACTGGAAAGAAGGAAATGGCCAGGTTGGTCCAAACGTACTTGCTTGTCCTAGAAAATGGGATGTACATCCCCCCAAATTATGCGGCATTTTTCATACCTGGCTCTGTCCTCTCCTCCCTTCCCCCCCTTATCTTAACCCGACAGGCCCACTTTCGGGAGCACCCCCCTGCCACGGTGAGTTCCATGGGCCTAACAGGTGACACACTGATTAAACTTATGACCTCAGAGAGCAATGGAAGCAGGAAACATAGGTGGACTGAAGAATGACTGGGACAAGATGACAACGTCCAAGCCACAAACGGCTACTTACAGAAGCTAGGAACACCTCAGCTTTAAAGATGATGATTTCAGGGTTAGTCCTAAAGCCACGTTCCTACAGGCAGACTTGGAAGTACAGAGAAAGAGAGAAAGTCTTCAGGCAGTGGACACAGATGGCACGCGACCGTGCGGCCAGGGATGAGGTGCTGTGCTTGGGGGCAGGAAAGACCCGGTTACGCAGCGGAGACGGCGATTTCCCTTACGGCTGCAGGTGCCAGCTCAGAGGCCGCCTCTTCTGGAAGATTTGTGGGACCAATACTTGACTTGCGGGCCGTGCGTTCTATTTAGGTCAACTTCAGTCCTCACCCAGCGGCAGGAGTCACCCCTGCATTCTCACTTATCTCCTGCCCGTGCAAACACTGGGATTTTTGTGTTTTTCTTATTTGGAAAACCTGCTTACCTTTCCGATTTTCAGACACTTTATACATCAAGGACGTGATCGTTGTCATTTCTGTTAAAATTGTTTCTTCTGACTTTTCTGAATTCAAATTTTTCTTTAAAAAAAAAAAGTCACCTCTTTAGAAAGCTCTTCCCTGAGTGGGCAGCAAAGCAGGTCCTGGTCGCTCTCTATTGCACGTTTTCATGTCTGCACTTGTCACTACAAATACATGTAAGTATCTATTTGTCTGTCTTCCGCTGCAGCATGAGCAGTAGGAAGCTCTGGGGGTGCCCCCTGGTATGCAGCAGGCACTCGGTCTGTGCTTAGGGAAGGAGGGAAGTAATGGGGTTCAGGACGTGCTACATGGCACCGTAGCATACTGACTCTTTCAAGCTGTAGGAGTTGGAAAAAGTGCCAGAAGCAGGAAAGTCTCTCCAACCTCCCCCTTCTCCCCTGAAGCCAGTCACAAGGCCCTCTCTCCACCCAGAGGAAAGAAGCATGTTTATCTCCTGGACTGAAAAGAACCTAGCAACAGGCCTGGCTCAGCCACCCTGGCTCGTGCATGGACGCCACCCCCCTGTCCCAGCCCGCTTCTCCTCGCCTGCCCACCGTGCAGCAAATCTCAGCAAATCGAACACTCAGGTGCCTTCCTTTGGGTCTCAGGAAGGTGTCACGTAAAACATATTAAATAAACACGTGTGCTTTTCCCTGTTAGTCTGTCGGTTTAATTTTCAGACCCAGCCAGGGACCCTGAGAGGGTCAAGGAAAAGATTTTACTTCTCTTTAGAAGGAAGAAGGGAGGGAGGGAGGGAGGAAGGGAGGGGAGGAGCCTCTTCTACCTGAATCCTCCAGACCAAGCCCCCCGATCTACGAGCACAGACGGCAGGACATTTGCTACGTTCCAGGTGAGTCCAGCAGCATCGCTTGACAGCTCTGGGTGGCACTGAATGCACTGGTGACATAACCCAAGACACGACGCTCTTCTCTTATCTTCCCCATCAGTCAGCTTAGCCTATACTTCACTGGCTTGAATTTACTTCCTAATTTTCAAAGCTAGTCATTATCCCAGAAACACATCCTGAAATTTCATACCCTCGCGTTTTTTCTGCTGCAGCTTCGTCTACTGGAAACGCCTCCGCCCTATTTTCCCCCATCTCAACATCACACGTATCTAAACCCCGGCCAACTCCCCAGCCTTCACCTGCATCACCATTTCAGAAAGAGATGCAACATTTAATTGAGAACAGAAGGTTCAAAATCATAGTCTTCTACTCGGCCATCCTCGAGTCAGCCCTCAGCTTCAGGGTCCACAGTTTAACCCTGAAGAAAAGGGATTCGTCTGGAAATCCGCACTCCAGAAAAGATCTACCTGTAGACTGTGGGCTCCCAGAGTGTGGGGACTTTTTCATCTGTATTGTCCCAATTCCTGGCACAGAGATATTAGTTAATTCAACATCAGTCATTATTGAAGGATTCAGTTATTTTCATTGCGTCACACCAAAGCTTTCACTAAAACTTCAGGTCACTAAATAATAGCTCCCACTTTTTGAGCATCTCCTGTGTGTTAGGGCACGTTTCACCTAATGTAATCCTTGCAAGGACACTGGGAGGCACAGGTTAGAATGATGAATAAAAGAGATTAAGTAGTTTGCCCGAGTTCAAAAAGCTGGTAAAGGATGGAACCATTTTCAAATCAGGTCTTTCTGATTTCAGATAAAAGTTAAAAATGAATGGTCTTTACTAGTTAACCCTCAATTAATCAGCACATCCACTGAAACATGACACCCCAGTCCCAGAACACATAATCTCAAAGAGACCAACAAAACTGAACTGAGCTGAAGGCTGAACTGGGAACACACACACATGACTTGCATCTCCACCTGAGGTCCATTTGCTAAGCCTCCTCGTTTGTTCCTCGGAATGAGCAGCACCCATTCCCCATGCTGCCCCGATGGATCAATGACAGCACAGAGACAGAAGGCGTCTCAGACCCATGACATGACACGTTGGTCAGCAAACACGGTTACCTAAAAATTCCTTAAAATGACCCTTCTTAAGCATATGTGGCTTCATGGAAATTGGAAACAAGAGTCACAGACAGAATCTGACACTGACATTGAGTGTCTGCTACTTACGAGTTTGTCGATATGAAATCACATCCCTTTTTACATCTTCCCCCCAGACTGTACTTTTCACCAGCCCAAGGTGATTCTGGCACATTCTCAAGGTCCGTCAGAGGTGCTCTGCCTTCTCCCCATCAGGTCCTTTTGGTCCTTCTCCTCTGTGTCAACCTCCGGCCGAGGCACCCCTGCCAACAGCGTTAGCTAATTAACCAGCCAGCTCTGAAGCTGAATTAAATAAATGTGCGTGCTGGGCCGGGCCATGCAGACTCAATCCTAGTCAATTGAGAGGAACTTAGAGGATGGCCCCGCCCAGGAGAGGTCTGCACTTTACTGGGAAACTTGAAGAATACTTTGCTCTGAGGAATGAAACTCTGGAACCACGTGGGACGCTAGCATCCCTGGGTCGGAACCCTGCCTGCCTCCTGGGAGGCCAGCTGTCCATCCCTAAGGCGATGGTGACACAGGAGTGGGGCACAGCAGCCCCCCCCCGCCCCCGCCCCCAGTCTTAGAGCAAGAGCGCTGCAGACACAGCCTCAAGCCCATGTCCCCAAGCTGCCCCTGACCCAAACCAGGGATGAGGCTCCCACACCACCACCCACACTCGGGGCTCTGGGCCTCCACGCTCCGTCCAAGGCCGCTTGTGGCAATATTACAACTTCCTCACCCCCGATACAATTCCACAATGTAAGATAGTTCCGGTTTAGAAAGCATCCAAGCCCGATCCGTAGTGAGAGTCAGCATGAAAGTACCACCAGCTGTTCGCTTAAAAACTCCTGATTTCTCAGCTTAAAAACAACACACACACAGACACACACACACACACACACACAAGCGTACACATATTTTAAACTTACATAACCAAGAAAATGAACCTTTATTTATTTTAAAACATAAATTAAAATTCCTTTTTACTTTTAAGTGTATGAAACACTTCGGGGCCACACTTTTCATCTTATTGACACATCTTGAAAATCAATTTAATTTTTAAATGCTCACTGTTGACAAACAGAGACCAAAAGAATTTGTGCTAGAAAAGTCATAACTAGACTAATAGTTGTAGGTAACAAAAATCTTGTAATTGAAGGAGAAGGTATGAATGAGGTCTACGGCGGTAGAAGCCACAGTCTTCTCTCTGGAATTAATACTGCAGAGACCCATAAAAGATTAATCAAGACGAGCAATCAATAACTTCCCAAGTGCTAATAAGCACCGCCTTGTTCCACGGTATGCTGAGCAGTTTATCATGTTTAGCCATACGAAGATTTATAGAAAATCCAGAGTGAAAACCAAAGGATGAGGTAATGCAGCACTTAGTAAATGAAGCCCAATTAAAATTTATGCTTGATATCATTCCAAAGACCTGCAAAAAATCATTTTTGATTCCCCCTCCTTTTTTTAAGAACAACAACAACAAAAAAGTTCATTACGTCACTTCACCAGTGTTGTTAGGAATAATTTTTAAGGTATAACACTATTCAAATGATTATGTGCCTGTTTTGGGGTGGAAAGCAGGAAATGCCTTGGAAATTAATGAACTTTTTTTCTTTTCACTTTTTTATCCAAGGATCAACTTTTCCTGGAAATCTTCTGAAAGTTCTGTAAAATATCTTCTAGGATCACTCAGGTCTCTACTCTCCATCAAGCTGATGGATCCACAGGTCATGTGAGCAGATAAGCTAACAGCTAACTAATAGTCCATAAATTGTACATCTGGACCACTAGGTTACATCACTGAACTCTGCTCTGCGGCAGGCTATTAATTAAAAGCGTCAATTGTGTGTTTTGTAAATCAATCTCTGAAGCAATATTATAATCACAAGAATATACCTGATCAAATAGATGGGCCACCAGAAGTGTTCTCTTAAATTTAGAAACATAAACTAACTGTAAGTAATTATAAACAAGTGTGTGGGGGGGTCAAGTCTCCTTCAGCGTCATTGATTAGAAAAAAACAGAAAATACACACCAGTACCTATGAAGTCGCCAGCTGAACCGAGGTTTGAAATGAAGATACATGAAGAACGTGAAAAGGGCCGAATTTCCTTAATAAAAGGTAAAGTTTGCCCCAAACCACACTGGGAGGTAATACTTTTAAAACAGGCAATGTGACAGATCCCTGAAGACGAGGAAGGAATTTCCTGGAGAAGATTCTCACATTTATAATGCTTTCTGGTCCAGTTCCAGTGTGAATTTTTTTAAATCAGAAAATCTGGGGGCACAATGCGACAGAAAAGCCTCATTAACAACGGCTACTACCATGAGTAACCAATTCCACGTTCACACCGACACACACCCCTACGGGCTCGCTCTACCGTGGGCACTTGCTGGAATTTACTGGATACGCCTCTCTTGAGGTGTCCTTCAGAGGTGGTTTGATTTGATAGTTTCAATAGTGTGGATCCTTTTCACATTCAGGTGAACGTGGGACTGGCTAGAAATCACTCAGCAGCAAGTGGAGGAAACAAGCAGGCTTGAGAACAGAAGGTACATTCTCTATGCGCAAGGAGCTGCCAGAGGATGGGGCTGCACGTCACCAACCTCAGCAAGTGTGCCTGCGTCTCCAAGTAACAGAAGACGCCACGTGCCACAGTCACCTGGGCCCCAGAGCTTCAGCAGAGGGCCCAGACGACCCTGACGACATCAGGGCCCCAAATGGCCTCCCGCCCTCGAGGAGGGCACCCATGGTCTCCACTCCACGCTGGTTTTCTTATGGTTATAAGGTGGGTCCCAGTAGCGACGTTGGCTCCACGCTCCCCCCTTCAGAAGATGCTACCGAAGGAGGGAAGACTTTCCATGGCTCTTAGGAGTGAGGAAGAGCTTGCCTTGCAGCCCCCAGCAAACTTCTAAGTGTCATGGGCCAAAACTGGGTCCCATTCCCAGTCCTACAGCAATCCGTGGGAAGACTCACGGAACCACGCCTGGATCAGTCAGGTCCGCTGACTGAGGTCAGTCCCTCGCAAGCAGCTGACCTGCTACAAGCTCCACACAGATGTGGGCGGATGCACAACGCTCAGCGCACACAGCAGAACGGGCGCTGGTCAGGAGAGGGTCACGGCAGCAGCCCCGCCCCGCGGACGTGGCCTGAGTGCGAGCCCACGGGGCTTCACCACCATGGCTTTGCATTTCAGCCCTTCTGTGCGTGCTGTTAGCTGTCTGCTGGCCAAGCAAGATCTGGCTCAATGATTCAACTACGTCAGAAACTATAACTAACTATTAAGGCACAGTTCAGGGTCACAGCCTCATACTCATAGGATAATTATGAAAAAAAATTGATAAACCATTAGCCAGACTCATCAAGAAAAAAAGGGAGAAGACTCAAATCAACAGAATTAGAAATGAAAAAGGAGAAGTAACAACTGACACTGCAGAAATACAAAAGATCATGAGAGATTACTACAAGCAACTCTATGCCAATAAAATGGACAACCTGGAAGAAATGGACAAATTCTTAGAAATGCACAACCTGCCAAGACTGAATCAGGAAGAAATAGAAACTATGAACAGACCAATCACAAGCACTGAAATTGAAACTGTGATTAAAAATCTTCCAACAAACAAGCGCCCAGGACCAGATGGCTTCACAGGAGAATTCTATCAAACGTTTAGAGAAGAGCTAACACCTATCCTTCTCAAACTCTTCCAAAATATAGCAGAGGGAGGAACACTCCCAAACTCATTCTACGAGGCCACCATCACCCTGATACCAAAACCAGACAATGATGTCACAAAGAAAGAAAACTACAGGCCAATATCACTGATGAACATAGATGCAAAAATCCTCAACAAAATACTAGCAAACAGAATCCAACAGCACATTAAACGGATCATACACTATGATCAAGTGGGGTGTATCCCAGGAATGCAAGCCTTCTTCAATATACACAAATCAATCAACGTGATACACCATATTAACACCCTGAAGGAGAAAAACCATATGATCATCTCAACAGATGCAGAAAAAGCTTTCGACAAAATTCAACATCCATTTATGATAAAAGCCCTCCAGAAAGTACGCATAGAGGGAACTTTCCTCAACATAATAAAGGCCATATACGACAAACCCACAGCCAATATCGTTCTCAATGGTGAAAAACTGACACCATTTCCACTAAGATCAGGAACAAGACAAGGTTGTCCACTCTCACCACTGTTATTCAACATAGTTTTGGAAGTTTTATACACAGCAATCGGAGAAGAAAAAGAAATAAAAGGAATCCAAATCAGAAAGAAAAAGTAAAACTGTCACTGTCTGCAGATGACATGATACTATACATAGAGAATCCTGAAGATGCCACCAGAAAACTACTAGAGCTAATCAATTAATTTGGTAAAGTAGCAGGATACAAAATTAATGCACAGAAATCTCTGACATTCCTATACACTAATGATGAAAAATCTGAAAGAGAAATTAAGGAAACACTCCCATTTACCACTGCAACAAAAAGAATAAAATACCTAGGAATAAACCAACCTAAGGAGACAAAAGACCTGTATGCAGAAAACTATAAGACACTGATGAAAGACATTAAAGATGATACAAACAGATGGGAGAGATATATCAAGTTCTTGTATTGGAAGAATCAATATTTTGAAAATGACTATACTACCCAAAGCAATCTACAGATTCAATGCAATCCCTATCAGTCTACCAACAGCATTTTTCACAGAACTAGAACAAAAAATTTCACAGCATGTATGGAAACACAAAAGACTCCGAATAGCCAAAGCAATCCTGAGAAAAATAAACACAGCTGGAGGAATCAGGCTCCCTGACTTCAGATTACACTGCAAAGATACAGTAACCAAGACAGTATGGTACTGGCAAAAAAACAGAAATATAGACCAATGGAACAGGAGAGAAAGCCCAGAGATAAACCCATGCACATATGGTCACCTTATCTTTGATAAAGGAGGCACGAATATACAATGGAGAAAAGACAGCCTCTTCAATAAGTGGTGCTGGGAAAAATGAACAGCTACGTGTAAAAGAATGAAATTAGAACATTCCCTAACACCATACACAAAAATAAGCTCAAAATGGATTAAAGACCTAAATGTAAGGCAGACACTATCAAACTCTCAGTGGAAAACATAGGCAGAGCACTCTATGACATAAATCACAGCAAGATCCTTTTTGACCCACCTCCTAGAGAAATGCAAATAAAAACAAAAATAAACAAATGGGACCTAATGAAACTTCAAAGCTTTTGCACAGCAAAGGAAATCATAAACAAGACAAAAAGACAACCTTCAGAATGGGAGAAAATATTTGCAAACAAAGCAACTGACAAAGGATTAATCTCCAAAATATATAAGCAGCTCATGCAGCTCAATATCAAAAAAACAAACAACCCAACCCAAAAATCGGCAGAAGACCTAAATAGACATTTCTCCAAAGAGATACACAGATTGCCAACAAACACATGAAAGGATGCTCAACATCACTAATCATTAGAGAAATGCAAATCAAAACCACAATGAGGTATCACCTCACACCGGTCAGAATGGCCATTGTCAAAAAATCTACAAACAATAAATGCTGGAGAGGGTGTGGAGAAAAGGGAACACTCTTGCATTGCTGGTGGGAATGTAAATTGATACAGCCGCTATGGAGAACAGTATGGAGGTTCCTTAAAAAACTAAAAACAGAACTACCATATGACCCAGCAATCCCACTACTGGGCATATACCCTGAGAAAACTGTAATTCAAAAAGACTCGTGTACCACAATATTCATTGCAGCACTATTTACAATAGCCAGGACATGGAAGCAACCTAAGTGTCCATGACAGATGAATGGATAAAGATGTGGCACATATATACAATGGAATATTACTCAGCCATAAAAAGAAAATGAAATTGATTTATTTGTAGTGAGGTGGATGGACCTAGAGTCTGTCATACAGAGTGAAGTCAGAAAGAGAAAAACAAGTACCGTGTGCTAACACATATACATGGAATCTAAAAAAAAAAATGGTTCTCACGAACCCAGGAGCAGGACCGGAATAAAGACGCAGACGTAGAGAATGGACTTGAGGACACGGGGAAGGGGAAGGGTAAGCTGGGACGAAGCGAGAGAGAGGCATAGACCTATATACACTACCAAACGTAAAATAGATAGCTAGTGGGAAGCAGCCACATAGCACAGGGAGGTCAGCTCCGTGCTTTGTGACCACCTAGAGGGGTGGGATAGGGAGGGTGGGAGGGAGACGCAAGAGGGAGGGGATATGGGGATATAGGTACACATATAGCTGATTCACTTTATTATACAGCAGAAACTAACACAACATTTTAAAGCAATTGTACTCCAATAAAGATGTTTTTAAAAAAGAAATAATAATGTTAATTTTTTTCAAAAAAATAATTAATAAAATAAAATAAAATCGCTACTCAACGTGGCTGTAATGATCAGCCTTGTCGTTGCCAAAAGTTTCACAGGACTACTTACGTCTTGTAAAAGGAAATGGTGCTGGGCTTCCCTGGTGGCGCAGTCGTTGAGAGTCCACCGGCCGATGCAGGGGACACGGGTTCGTGCCCCCGTCCGGGAAGATCCCACATGTCGCGGAGCGGCTGGGCCCGTGAGCCATGGCCGCTGAGCCTGCGCGTCCGGAGCCTGTGCTCCGCGACAGGAGAGGCCACAGCAGTGAGAGGCCCACGTACCGCAAAAAAAAAAAAAGGAAATGGTGCTAAAATTGCAGAGCATTAAAAAACAGGAGTTGTTCAATTGTTTGTTTTTGTTTTTTTATTTTGGGGGTTTGTTTCTCTTTTACCAAATAGGGCCGTAAGTCTTTTCATCAGGGTTCAGTCCATGGCAATTTGGAACACACACACACATACACAAAAAGCCAACACAACTAGAGGAACATGAAGAAAAACAGAAACAAACAAAACCTCAGATTTAAAAAAAGCGAAGAAGAAAACCCGTCTGTAATCGAGGCGGCAATCTCGCAAATGGCTGAAGAGGCGAGGGCCCCACTCACTGAACTGCCGCTAGGTTTTTCAGAATTTCAGGATGCTGAAAACATTCTCCCATGTGTGCTCCGCGGAGAACAGCAGCCCGCCCTCACAAGCCTCTCTCTATTGAAATTAGTTACAAAGGAAGCCTGGGGCTCACTACACCTGTACTCCATGAGGAGCCAAACGGAAGTTTTCACCATGGATCTGTCCTCGCACATGAAGCAAGCGCAGAACGAGTTCCAGCTGCCGGTGCTCGTGCCCATTTGGCAGAGAAAAAGATTCACGCATTTGTTCAGACTGACAGCTTCCATACGCCTCACTTTGTTGTCACTTTTTTCTTTCTGTTCCTCGTCACTTCTTCCCAATTACTTTATATGCTCATTTTCCTACCCCTACAAATATCACATATACTGGCTTTCTTTAACTTTGGATTCCAGAAGTTTCGTACACTTGCCATACGTTTAAAAGCCTTTATCGCCGTCTCTTCTATCCTCCGAAGACATGGCTGTCACATAAAAATTAGGTTCAAGTGTCAAGTCAACCAACAGTGAGGAAACAGTGAAGGTGAGCAGGAAAAGGAGGGTGGGAGAGGCGGGGGGAGGACGGAGGACACGGAGGACGAAGGAGGCTCCCTCCTGGGAGGACCACGGGGAGGCGCCACTCCTGGTCCCGCCCAGCAGCTCAGGCCCGATTCGCTTCTGACTTCTTTCTTCCCACTGCTCAGGAAGTCCAGGCACAAGTCGAGGCAGGGAGGGCCGCCCCCACGCCGCTCCTTCAGGTAAGAAACATCGAGGGGCCATGTAGACACTGATGGCGCCTACTCACGCTTTTTTCCCCTTTTCGGTCTGTGTTTCCTGAAATTCAAGGTCTGCGTCGTCCACAGGGCTCTCCCGTGGGCGTGACAAGGAAGGGCGTCTGACCTCACCCCTTCGGAGGCTGCACTCCGCCCCCGCCTCTCACCGGACACCCCCGGCTCTTTGAGGTGAGCGATGTTTCCTCCTGCAGAATTCCACCCCACGTTGCACTCTTCCCTCCTGACAGGTCTCCGCAGGATTTAACCTGATCGCCCTCCCACCCTCCTGTCAGGAAATCCTCCCCGCTTCCCGCACGTCACACTGAACTAGTTCGCTTTTGCCCCTTCGTGACTCCACGTCGGCGTCGGCGCGTTCCAGCCCCGATGTGGGTCTCCGGCCACCACTCCTTCCCAGCCTCCCTGTTTCCTCAGGAGCCCCGGGACCTGCTGGCGCCCAAGAAGCCCCCGTCACGTCAGTCTGAGATTCCTGCTCCACCTCAACGAGCCTCTTCCATCCCTGCGTCCCTCTGTTCCGGTCACCCCCAGCCTCTCACTGCTTCCCAACAGGTCCCTCCACGTAGGCACGGATAACGGAGCAACCTTCCTAAAGGTACCACTTTGATTCTGTAGCTCCACCACTCCAAGAAATATCCCGAAAGACCCCCTCATCTAAGGGTCCAGCTCAAACACCCCCGCTACATACACGCCGGCCACGTCATCTTGATTTCACCTCTTCACCGTCGACGGTCTTCAAGTTCCTTTTCCACGAAACTGACTTTGACCACAAGGACGCACATTAAACACCTTCTTCTCCGAAATCTTGTTGAACTTACTGTCACTTCACATAGTTGGTATTTAACTAAGTATAGACCCGTATTGGTACATCACTATTTTATGTATTTTATTTTATCTCCACCAATGAAATGGTTAACCTAGAGTTTATTTTTCATCATTCTCACTATTGAACATATAGTAGGCATGTAATAGCTGTTAAACACTATTTGATTTGTTCAACAAATATTTCTAGAGACCTGCTAAGCCACCGGCATTGTGCTGAGATACAACAGTACACAAGGAAGATGTGATTCCCCCTTTAAGAGGTTTCAATCCAATGAGTAAGTTACAGGGTAAGTGGTCACAGCTACTCCCCGTGTGAGCACTGTGACAGGGAAGCCCACGCACCATGGGGGCCAGAGCGGGGACCCCGGCCTGGAGAGATTCTGCAACACAGACACATTCGGCATCCAAGCAGTCTTCCCCACCACCGCCTCTGCATCAAGAAGCCACCTGCCTAACTCAGGCCCCCCAGCTTCCATAAACTTCTCTTTTAGCAAGTCTGGTCACTGATGTAAGAAACTGAAAAGGTTAACAGTCAAAATGTGCAATGGTTACATTAATTTTTATGCACAATTCCGAAAATCAGAAATACAACCAAGTAAAACGTCGTGATTTTTCTTTTGACTTTTCGAAACCTGCAGATCCCTGTTTCTTCAATCTGGAACAGTTGCAGTGAAACACAAATGACAAGAGTCACAGGCGCAAACCATGGAGTCATGACCACGCTCGATACCGCCCCGGCCGAGCGCCTGCTTCTGCTGCCCGGGGATGACTTACCGTGAGGGTGGTTTTTTGGAAGCATAAATGGAACCCAAGCACACAGCCCCTAAAACGCTAACAGAAACCACACTGAGCCCACGGCGTGCTTCTGATGGAGTTTACAAAGTGGAAGTCAAATTCTGCAGCGGTGTGTCGGGGACATCAGGGTCTCGTGCACTGACCACAATGCCCTCTGGGAAGGAGATGGGAGCTTTGTTTCTGAAAACTGTCACCTGCTTCATAGACAAATGTGAACTTCGTGCTTCCTCCACAAGTAAACACGTCCTCAGACACAGCTTACTCGGCATAAGCCAACAGACCCTGCGCACCTACGCCACGTAAGTCACTCTGTGCCGTACGAAGTCACAAACAGTGTTTTCCTTCAAGGGCTTATCTCAGCTCAACTAAAAGCACCTGCACAGTTCCCGGTGAGCTCCGTCTCCTGCACCGTAACCCAGACCCCACAGGGTAGGAGCCACTTGCTCTTGCTCATCACATCACTGCCCAGTGCCCAGCACGCTAACCTCTGTTGACTGAAAAACACAAGTGTGCCAAGGTTCAAGGGTGGGGAAGGCGCATTTGGAGGAATATAACACAGCACCCCTGTCCCCAAGGAGTGTACACATCTAGCTGGGGAGACAAGGCAAATAATATAGGGCAGATTTAGCGAAGATAAATGACAAATGCTTTAGATAGTAACTTCATAGACGCTGCACACATATTGCTGCAATATATGCATCTTTGTGCATAAAGCCTTACTGTGCAGAATTACATTCTTAAGTGATATCCCCAGAATAGGAATGATTTGGTGGTGTTCTATAGAAAAATAACATTAACCCCCTTTTTGCAAAAAAAAATTCATTTAAAAATGGTAATATTTGGAATATCCTACACAAACTTCCTGGTTTTAAATGTCTGTAAGATATTTTAACAGGAAAATTATTTACATGGATGAGACGAGAGACAAAGATAAAGGGCTTTAAAACAATTCCTCACCACTCAGTCAGTTATTACTCCAATGAGTAAAGAGCTTAGAAGCTGCCCCTCCCGTCCTGACAGCAAGAAAAAAGTTGAACAAACGGAAAATCAGTTACCTTTCTTGGATCTATCAGAAAATTGAGTCACAGGGCAAAACCACTGCCCAGAAAACTGGAGACAGAAGAGTCAAGGAAATCACAGCAAGATCAACCTACCTGGAGCACAAGCGCTGCAGCTGTTAACTGGTGCGGACATGGAAATGGTGGTGTCGATGCCGGGGCTACAGGTGAACTCACTGGAGAGATTCCTGGGGCCACAGTCCCGGGGGGACCCCACACTGTCATGGGTTGTACCTCCAGGGACAGCCCCAGATTCTCAGGTGACGATCCAAGAAAAATCCTCCTCTGTTTCTGGCAGAGAGAAGGGGAAAGGAATGAATCATCACGTAACGACACCCGGAGCGCTGGCCGATACAAAGGCCTACTCTGCAGGGGAAAACCGTATCCCACCTGGGGGAGGGTGAGCCCCACCCAGCCCTCTCTGGCCTTCCGTTCTCACCTGAGGAACACTGCAGAAGTCAGGGTCTACTTACAGAAAGGCAGAGCATCAGAGAAGGGATAAATGAAGGAAAGTAAAATCATTTCTTTCTTATTCTTAATTGATGTCACAGATAAGTTTTGTTCAAAGTCATCAGAGTAACAATGTATCAGGTGACGGCAGTATATGGAGGAATGCAGTGCTATAAGGGCTGGGCAGGAGGCATCAGGGTATCAGGACACTTAGTTAATTTAAAAGCTACCTGCCCCCCCTCCTTAAGCAGTGTAGTGTTACCTGAAAGTGAACTTAGATTAGTGGCAAATGTATGTGGCAAACTGTCCGGCAACCACTAGAGAAAAGTTTAGAGGTAAGTATAATTGATGTGCTAAGAGAGGATAGAAAATGGGACTGTATAACATTTGGATCATAGGCCATCAATTAAAGCCAGAAAATCACGATCTAATCACTGTCTAACAGAGAACGGTACGCCCTGTGAACGAAAGTCTTCAAAGTAGTCCTACGTCAGGGATCCTAACCTTTCCAAAGTTATGACATTCACAACCTGGCATGCTATTTAACACCCAGTCTGAAGATGGAGCTGGATGTTTGGAACCAGACCATCCCAACAGCCCAGCCTGGAGTGGTCACCAGGCAAAGATGGTGGCACAGGCACCGGCCCAAGCATCAGGAAATGCAGGCTCTATCAGAAAATTGAGCTGATAATTGATGATTAGCTGATAATTAGTGTACACCAGTTTCTTCACACCTCTAGCCTCATTTGAATCATCATTAAAGTGAGCTCACATACTCTAAATAATCTCTAATATTCTATCCAAATTCACAATTCTTGAATTCTAAATTGATGAAAATAAAACAATAATTACTAAATGTACACAACTCTACTGTGCAGCTCCAGACTGTATGTGCGTCTGCACACAGACACCACAAAATACAGTACGATAAGTTCCCACTGCCTTCGTTAACACTGTTTTATAATTTGAAAGCCAAAAGCTAATTCTTGTTTATCAACTGTAAACACAACGAACATAAAAACAGCCCATTCCACACCACATTTAAACTTACTTAGGTTTTCATAAGCACCATGTTTCTTGGCAAGGAGACAACTTTCAAAGTTCTCCACTCATTTATCCTGAATTCTTGACTCTTGGTCTTACTGGTTTAAAGCCAAGACTCCTATTATCACATCACCGCAGGACCAAGAGTCCTGTGTAGCAGCTGTCACTGAACTCTGCACTATACTCGATGGTACATGCGTTACTTCACGGACTCCTCATGACAGACCTGTGAAGTAGGTACCGTCCATATTCGATCCACAGAGAAACTGGGTCTCAGAGAGGTTAGGGAATTTGGCCCTTGTCCTAAGTCTAGTACTTTTCAGGGCCAAAATTCAATTCAAATCTCTCTCAGCTCACATCATGCTCTTGCCACCCCCCTTCTGGAAAAAGAAAATGTACACGGAACCCCAATAAACAACACGAGTAACTGCGGCAGTATGTTGGGCTTTTGTGACACACAAGCACTCACGCCCTATCATACAGGAGATCAGCGAGCATGACGATGAACGCTGGTGAGCTGCGGCGTCGGCGTGGCTGCCACATTGGCAAGCTTTTCAGCCTCCGCCTCAGTCTGCTCCTGCATTTCGTTTTCCTTGCACAGCACCCAACACATCTGGAAGAGCAGCAGGTTTTTAACATTTTGTGCGTTGCAGTTGCAGGCTACTCTTCAGTCAAACTGATCCAGAAGTTTGAAGGAAGATGAGCAGGAAACTATAAAAACAAGAGAAGAAGGCCCAGACCTACAACACATACTACACTAACCTAAAATACAAGAGCCTGACTCCAAGATGCCGACCCACTTGGTATCACACCACGGGTGGACAGACTCTCCCTAGGTCATGCCCAAATCAACACCCCGAAGTCTGCCCCACATTTCATGGAGCCAGGACACAGTACAAACGTGTTTACACAGGCTTGGGTAGCACAACCTTCTACAGAATTTGATGTGAATAGGTATCACAAGCCTGAATTTTTTTAAAAAAGAAGAAAAAGAGACCACTTAAGAGATGAACTTTTAGAATTAATGATAGAGTTACAGAGTTATAAGAGATGCCTCCCAGTGGAGGACAGTCTTCAGTTTAAAGCCTTCCCAGAAGAAGTTAATCTGGAAGCATAAATCGATGTCCTAATGGTTTGACATCTTCCAATGTATTAAAATATAGAATATTCTGCAATTTGAGGATGTGATTTCTACCACTATTTTTATTTATTTATTTTTTTACACCTTTATTGGAGTATAATTGCTTTACAATGGTGTGTTAGTTTCTGCTTTATAACAAAGTGAATCAGTTATACATACACATATGTTCCCATATCTCTTCCCTCTTGCGTCTCCCTCCCTCCCACCCTCCAGGCGGTCACAAAGCACCGAGCTGATCTCCCTGTGCTATGCGGCTGCCACTACTTTTAAAAAGAGCTTAAGAAAGAAACTCACAGACACAGAAAACAAACTTATGGTTTTACCAAAGGGGAAAGGGGAGGGGGAGGGATAAATTAGGAGTTTGGGATTAACACACACACGGCTACATATAAAACAGATAACCAACAAGGACCTACTGTATAGCACAGGGAATATTTTGTAATAACTTATAAGGGAAAAGAATATGAAAAAGAATACATACATATAGAAAGAATATATACACATATTAACTGAATCACTGTGCTGCACTCCTGAAACTAACACAACATTGTAAATCAACCAATTCACAGCACTAATGCACCCTACTTCGGTGTTGTGAGGTTAGTCCCGAGTGGAACCTGCCTCGGAGGGCTATCTAATTCCAAATGCTCAAATAGGACTGTCAGGATGTAATGAGCTCTTCAGATGAAACCAATGACCTTGTTTTATTGGTTGCCTCTCCTTAATGGGAAGATAACACTGCACTGTTGCACTGGGTATTTTTTCAACGCTCCCTTTGAGGTGCAGAGCTAAATTGATATTTTGTAGGCTATCGGCTTGCCAAGTGACAAAAGTGAAACAGCAGAGTAATTGGTTCCAATAGTTTTCTTAAACAATACATAGTTTTAGTGCTGAGTAATTTATTAATAAAACTACTAATGCCTAAGATGTTTTTGTCAAGTTTTGCAAAAATGGCATAAATGTTTAAGATGCCATCCACAAAGGCTGACTGCCAGGAAAAAGCAGTCCCATTACATAGGACTTTATGGAATATTTATAAGATCCAATTTAAAACAATTCCAGGCAGTCGGCCAAAAGTGCAAGATACTTGCTTCGTTTTTATAATTTAAGCATTTTATGAAATTCAACAAAACAGAAGAGAATTTCAATAACTTCAGGTGCCCCAATAACACTTTTCTTGAGACTGTTCAATACCTTCGCAGATATATTCTACATAGTTATCCATTTCTTCCCAAAGAATCCCTGAGATACCTTAAGAACTTAATTATGCCACAAAAACTGGCTGGTCCTTGATGGATTTTTTTTAATCAACATATGAAAGAAAGCAGAGGGATGGCATGAAAAGGGTCCCTGGATGTGGGCACTGGAATTATTAGACTATTAGACAAATTACACATGTGAAAAGTTACAGTAGACAAAGCCCATAAACAGGATAACCCTGCACTGCCCAGCAAGGGGGGAAATGGCCACCAGCTTCAACTTCCAGCTGTCAACCTCCTCGAATAAGACAACGTGCTGGGACTTCCTTGGTGGCGCAGTGGTTAAGAATCCACCTGCCATGGACATATATACACTACCAAATGTAAAATAGGTAGCTAGTGGGAAGCAGCCGCATAGCACAGGGAGATCAGCTCTGTGCTTTGTGACCACCTAGAGGGGTGGGATAGGGAGGGTGGGAGGGAGGGAGATGCAAGAGGGAAGAGATATGGGAACATATGTATATATACAACTGATTCACTTTGTTATAAAGCAAAAACTAACACACCATTGTAAAGCAATGATACTCCAATAAAGGTGTTAAATTAATTAATTAATTAATTAAAAAAGAATCTGCCCACCAGTGCAGGGGACACGTGTTCGAACCCTGGTCCGGGAAGATCCCACATGCCGCGGAGCAACTAAGCCCATGCACCACAACTACTGAGCCTGCGCTCTAGAGCCCGCGAGCCACAACTACTGAGCCAGTGTGCCACAACTACTGAGCCCTGCGCCTAGAGCCCGTGCTCTGCGAAAAGAGAAGCCACTCAATAAGAAGCTTGCGCACCGCAACGAAGAGTAGCCCCTGCTCGCTGCAGCTAGAGAAAGCCCGAGCGCAGCAACGAAGACCCAATGCAGCCAAAAATAAATAAGTAAATAAATTAATTTACTTAAAAAAAAAAAGATGACGTGCCTGTTGGCAATGACACAAAGGAGGTGGCAAGTCACACCTGGGTGCAGAGGAGGAGGAGGATGCTTCCCTGGGGAAAGTACAGATTAAATGAACCATAGGAAGTATTCTTTTTTAAATCGAGACTCATTTGCTCCAGGCTGGTTGAAGGGATGTCATTTACTTAAAAAAAGAAAAATCGTGCCCTGATGAGGTTGAATACTGTGGCCTACTTGCAGGGATTTGGGGGCCAGGACTGGTGGAAACAGCACAAGAAGGTACAGGGTGTGAATGCTAATGCCTGCAGGAAGCCGGAAATCCAAGCAGAGCGATCCCCTTCACACTCAGGCCGGAGCCTCTGCGCCTGCGTTGTGCCTCCAGACGCAAACAGTCTGGATGGACAGTTCCTAACCAGGGCAGACGGAAATCACACACACATACACATACATTCACACACACCACACACATAGACCAGTTTAGGAAACTCCGTCACGGAGGAATTATGTAATTTTCCCACTGTCAAAGAGCTAATAAATAAAACAGCTGGTATCTGAACCCAGGCAGTACAGCTATAGAGTTTTTAAGACCCGACATTAAATCCAACATTTAATCTCTGCAGTGCTGCACTCACACGGCTGAATGAGATAGGACGGAAATACATCTGGGCCAACAGGTGTCACTTGAAAAGAAATGACAGATTTAGAACCAAATGGAGATGAATGTAATACATATCGATATCTTAGGGAAACGGTTCACGTGGTACCTGAAGAAAAATATTTAGCCTTATGGGCATGGATGAAAATAAAATTAAAAATTAATGAGCTAAGTGTCCAGAAACCAGAAATACGAAGGAGAGGGCTTCCCTGGTGGCACAGTGGTTGAGAGTCCACCTGCCGATGCAGGGGACACGGGTTCGTGCCCCGGTCCGGGAAGATCCCACATGCCGCGGAGCGGCTGGGCCCGTGAGCCATGGCCGCTGAGCCTGCGCGTCCGGAGCCTGTTGCTCCGCAACGGGAGAGGGCACAACAGTGAGAGGCCCGCGTACAGCAAAAAATAATAATAATAATAATAATAATGCAAAGATGTATAGTTAAAAGTTAATGCAAAAATTAAATAGAATTTTTTTAAAAAAAGGGACGGCCTCTTTCAGAGGTGCCATCAGCCCCCCTATTGGACCCCCATCAGACCCCCGTCAGCCCCCATCAGACCCCCCATCAGGCCCCCATTGGACCCAGTCCATGAGCTGGACAAGCTCTCTCTGTCCGACGGTGCTGACGATGAGATTATAACCACTGCCACGGGGCGCTGGGGGCGCTAGGGCCGCAGGGATGTGCCCTTAGCCACTCACCAAGCAGAACTTATTTATCACAAGTGCTCAGACCTTGAAAAGGACTCCCGTTCCCGAGTCATATTTGCTCCTATGCTAATTCGATCTTGGAAAAGCCAGGTTTCCCTCCCAAGAAACGCAAGTAAGAGAAAAAAGAGCAGGCTTTTAGCCAAAGTAAATGGGAGGAAGACTCTAATTCTGTGTCGACTCGTTTCACAGATTTTCCAATTTAGGGATTTGAAGAGGGTCCGCACTTCACTTGTTTGTCCCAGCCTCTGGGACAGGGTCCCTGTGATGCCTCTCCTTCTTTAGAATTAAGTCCTTTGGGCTTTCCTTCACTGTCTGTCCCTGTGACTTAAGACAAATCCCGCTGACAGCAACAAAGCACTTTCTGTGTCCCCACATCAGTTAATGTAAAGGGGACATGTTTACTAGCAGCTTCATCTATTTAGTGCAAATACTCTTGCATTCTTTTCCTCCATCAGAAACAAAGCCTTCAAAAATCACAGGGAAACTTCCAAAGTCTTAAGCTAGGCTTCACAGCCACGTGATGTCTGTGTGCATCTCAGCTGTACACACACGCCTCCCTCAGCCCCTAAACTTCTTCCCTTTGTGAAACGTTAAGACCAGAAGCTGGCATTTTGAGTGCTGGTCGCCATTTTTACAACTTTGCACGGCGCAAACAATAAAATACCAAGGAAAGCTCACTTTGATCCAAAGAAATTCCTTCCTCTGAGAATCAGCTGAAAGGAAAGCACCTTTTATGTTCTGTAGAAAACCGACAATAAACTTAATTAGACTTGACATACTGAATAAGCCAGCAGTTGTTGGAATCTCACATCAGAATATACCAAGTTGTTTTTCTTTAGCTATTACGTAGTTATATCAGGAAACATTTGATTCTACCAAAGTAATCAGCTGCGTGGAAGTTTTAGTATCAGATTTGCAAAAGAAGTATAGTATAATTTTAACACTGTACTTGCTAATCTTTTACTTTAAATACAGAGTAATCTTTTGAATTGAATTTAACTATAAAGCTTCCATAAAATAAAAAGGCATGATCTCATAAAATCAAATCAGTCTTTAATTGTAATAATAAAAATTACATTTAAGTAATGGTGTGTCTGAGTTAATAGCTCCAGAAAATAGCAGCTGAAATGCCAATCTCTGCTACCTGAGCAACTATTTCTTTAACATTTCTGTAATTAAAAGATGAAGCTCTGTTATAGACTCAAATTGTCCCATGACTCTGCAGAACTCCTGTTTGGAGTGAATCCCCAACTGACCCCACCAGGAAGTGGTGAAAGGGGCATTGCAGAGCAAAGACGAGTTCCCTTGGTCTCTGAAGGGGTGACTCATTTTAACTAGATTCCAGAGTACAATGGCACCATTAAACCAGGAAACATCAAGAAAAATAAATCTATGCCAACATTATCCTTATTACTGAAGATGGAAATAAATTTTGCTGGTGTTTTTCACTGCATAGTGAGTAATATTTCCCGTGTTACACATCATTATTGCTAATTTGTGGATTACGGCGTTTATAAGTCTGATCTTCATTTTTGAATGCATCATGAAGCCAGCCAATGAGGAAATCCTACTTTACAAACGAACTTTATTTCCAAGAAAGGCTCCTACTTGTTTAAATCTTCAAGGTAACACATGTTACTCCTGTGTCTCAGAGGAGACTACTAGCAGGGTTGAAAAGCAGCCCACGGGACGGGAGAAAATACTTGCAAATCATATGTCTCATGAAGGACTGATATCCAGAATACACAAAGAATCCCTAAAACTCAACAACAAAAACAAACAAAAACCCCAATTCAAAATGGGCAAAAAAAGGAGCCTGTCTATTAAAAAGTTAATTCACCCTTTCCAAGGTTTCCAGTCTTTTTATGCACCCAATTATTGAGCAAAATTACTTGCAAAAACCAGGAGGAGCTAGTGTCTCCAATTGAAATCAATAGCAGAAGGCTGGTCTCTGAACTACCTGGTCCACACAGCAAGAGGAGGTTTTTCTCAATTACTGAAAATAAAGGGACAATGGGGAACGATGTGATGACCCTTGGGCAGGGTACCCAGGGACACCGAGTCTGGCCCTCACCACCACCATCAGTCCCCACGAGGCCCTGAGGTGGTGAATATGGGAAAGAGTGACTGGGCCACGTGGAACTTCACGTGTCCTTGGCCGTTGGCCCCCACCCTCAGTGTACAACCGTGTAAATTGGGTTGGACGTGAAGATGCCTTGTTTCCTAAGCTGCTTGGGAACAGATGATTTGAAGGCAGTGAAACGCCACAGCTGCTTCTACCCTCATCCTCCCCACCGCCACCTTCAACTGTGGAACCGCAGCCTTGATCTGATCACCGCGACACAAAAAAGGCAGGTCCAATCACGGTGCCTGTGGCTAGGAGAGCAGGTCGCCCTCCCACGGCCCATCATCTCCTCTGCTAACAGAGCCTGATTTCTGCTGGGCACTCTGCTCCCAGGAACGAAGGACTGCATCTTCCACCCTCCCTGGAAACCAGGGACTACATTCTGGCCGAAGGTGCATGATGGGACGAGCTCTGAGGGGCCTCACGCAGCTGGAAAGGGGTCTCCTTTTTCCTTCTTCCTTTCCTTCCTCTGTAGGTTTTACTACGACGTCTGGAGCTTCAGACGCTGTTCTAGCCAATGATCGTGACCTTGAGAATGTAAATCCCTCCGGCAAAGCGCAAACACAGAAGGATACTGAGGTCAGACTACTTTGTAGAGCCACCAGAGCTGCCTGTTGGCCAACTACTCGTGCGTATACGTGACTATAATCTGAGCTCCATTATCTGCAATGACATGTCATCCCAAGAGTGTCCCCCACGCCACCCCGCCCCTGCCACCCTCACGAGTGGAGAAGCAGAGCCTGAGCCCAAACCAGCCCCCGGTGTGGGCGGCGGGGGAGGGGAGAGGGGAGAGCTTCCCAGAGGCCCCTCGGCCGCCCCCCCCCCCGCCACAGCCGCCCCCCGCCACCGCCGCCCCCGCCCCCGAGGGCCGCTCTTGGGAAACGCCAAATAACACCTGTCGTGTTTGTCACTGATGTCATTCATCTCACCTGAGGGACCGTCTTCTCCGCCGGATGGACTTAAGGAAGCAGAAGGCTGTGAGGATCAATTCGAAATACTGACCTCTGAAACTAAGGTTATTTTTCAAAGTACAATACATCCTAAATGAACGGTCATATGCGGTGACTTCCGAAAACGTTCGGAGGAGAAAGTCACTCGAAGGAGGACTTGGACCAGCCACGGAGAACGACGGAGACGTTTAGCAAAGAGGAGACCGAGGAGGGGCGCTGAAATCAGCCTCGTGAACCCGGCAGGCGACAGACGAACAGCGCCTTGCACTGCAGGGACCGACCCCAAGCCCACGCCCCCGCCTCCGCCTCTGCCCGCGGACGTCACGCACGTCACGCCACGCCACGTCACGCAGTCACGCCACGCCACGTCACGCACGTCACGCCACGCACGTCACGTCACGCCACGCCACGTCACGTCACGTCCCACACGTCCCCACACGTCCGCGGCTGCGGCGGTGAAGTCGCCGGTTCCGCTTTTTTCCGCGGTTCCGGGTGGCTTGTGGCTGGTGGCCCGGGAGGAGGCCCGCACACGGGTGTAATCTCCCCTCGTTTAACCTACCCGTTAGCAGTCACAGGTAATCATTTGAACTCGGAGCGAACGTCTGCCTCACACTTGCACCTTGTCTTTAGAGCCCTAGAGCAACCCAGGATTAACCCACTCTGAGCAAACGCTGGGAGCTCCTCGTGCGCCGAGCACAGGCAGATGTGGGGCGCAGGTGTGTGCAGGTGTGCGCGGCGCACCCGCACACCAGCGCGGGGCTGGGGCACCAGTGGGTGCACGACACCCGAGTCTTCAACTCGGCGTCCCCCGGGTGCCGCTGACGACCACTACCGGGGTGCGGCCACCCTGGAGGGATGAAGGACTGTCCCGGGGAAGCGACATGTGACTGATGCTCGGCCAGGCTGGCGGAGGAAAGAGAACAGTGCGTGCAGGGACCTGCCCTGGACAGGACTTTGCTGCGTTCAAGGTGCTGAGGGCCGGGACGACCACATCCGAGAGCGCAAGAAAGCAGGAGGGGCCCTGGGCAGGTGGCTTGAGAGCAGGCCTGGCCCTTCATCCTCAGGGCAACGAGTGTAATCACAAACATGACAAGATGACACTTGCATTTTCAAAAGGTTCCTCCAAAAGTTCGAACAGGAAGGCTGGGGGCAGGAGCGGGGGTGGGGCGGGTCGACCTCAGCTTCCATGAGGTCAGCGCTCGCCCCGCGTCCCCCGCAGGACAGCACGGCGCCGGCAGCGGGTGCGGAGGCAAAGGTGGATGCGCGTTGGTAGGTGGGCGTGGAGGCCCCGGTGGGACCGAGTGGAGGCCCAACCTGGGGTCCTGCCCTGCAGGGGTCAGAGGGCGTGAGGCGGGAAGGCAGAACCTGAGCGGCCCAGCCTTTTCGGAGTTAGCAGCGCTGCCCAGGAGCCCAGCGAGGTGGGGAGCAGAGCAGCGGAGGTGGGTCCAGAGACAGGGCCGCAGCCCACCACGTCCAAGGCTGCCGGGTGGTGAAGGAGCCGGGGATTCAGGTTCACAGAAAAGAGGAGCCTGTTGCTTATTCAGTGGTGTCGCCGCTGGCGTGATTAGAGTATTTTATCCGGTTTATTGCAAATGTTGGATATTTTTGCCACAATATTAGTTAAATGAGCTGTCTTAACTAACCCTAGAATTCAAATGTAACTTACAGTTTGTATTACAAGTTCCCAGAAAAACAAAACCTGACTTACAAAGGCGTTTTAGGACAGACACCCAAGACTGACAGCACCTTCACAGAGAGGACCTGCCAGAATCGGGTGTAAGGAAAGGACGGGACTTCGCTCTGACAGCATTGCAGCTGGAGCTCAGCCTAAAAAGAAGCAACGCAAGAGCTGCGGCACCACCGCTGCCTGTCCGCGAGGCTCGTAACCTCTGTGCTGTGTGTGGCCAATTGTGCCTTTGAAGCAGCCTGACAAACGGCTCCCACGCACCCAGCATCACGCTGTCAGGGCGCGGGATCAACGAAGGGCAGCCAGTGCAGGCGTGTGTGTCTTGATGCTGAACCTGAACTTAAAAGAGTGGCCAACACCTAGACCACGTGTGATTTGCTGTCATTGTTCTCATCCAGCGTTAACTGGGAGCCATAGACATGTATTGGGTTGGCCAAAACGTGCCTTTGGTTTTTAAGTAAAAATAAAAGACACATTTTACATTTTCACCAAGAACTTTATTGAACAACGTATTCACTCTTTTGTTCCACTACCTTCTGCCGTTTTTCAGGCAACTTCATTCCATCTTCCCAAAACTTTTTATCTTTTTGAGCAAAGAACTGTTCCAGGTGCCTTTTACAATCTTCCAGGGAATTGAAATTTTTTCCATTAAGAGAAGTTTCTAAGTGGAAATCTGAAGGTGCAATGTCTGGTGAATATGGCAGATGAATCAGAACTTCCCAGCCAAGCTGTGACAGTTTTTGCCTGGTCATCAAAGAAACACGCGGTCTTGCATCATCCTGCTGGAAGATTATGCATTTATTGTTGACTAATTCTGGATGCTTTTCGTCAAGTGCTGCTTTCAGTTGGTCTAATGGGAGCAGTACTTGCTGGAATTAATTGTTTGGAAGGAGCTCATAACAGAGGACTCCCTTCCAGTCCCACCATATACACAACATCACCTTTGGACGAAGACCGGCCCTTGGTGTGGTTGGTGGTGGTTCATTTCGCTTGCCCCAGGATCTCTTCTGTTCCACATTATTGTACAGTATCCACTTTGCATCACCCGTCACAACTTGTTTTAACAATGGAATGTTTTTGTTACATTTCAGTAGAGAATCACATGTGGAAATACAGTCAAGAAAGTTTTTTTCTCTTATGTGGAACCCAAACATCAAAGCGATGAACATAACCCTGCTGGTACAAATGATTTTCAGCGCTTAATTTGAGTATGTCGGCTATCTCCCATGTGGTATAACGTTGATTGTTCTCAATTAATGTCTCAATTTGATCGCTGTCAACTTCAGCTGGTCTACCAGGCTGTGGAGCATCATCCAGGGAGAAATCTCCAGCACGATACTTTGCAGACCACTTTTGACACGTTCGATCAGTCACAGCACCTTCTCCATACACTGCACAAATCTTTTTTTGCATTTCAATTGCGTTTTTACCTTTCTTGAAATAATAAAGTGTAATATGCTGAAAATGTTGCTTTTTTTCTTCATCTTCAGTATTAAAATGGCTACACAAAAATTCACTAATTTTGATAAGTCTTTTTTAAATGCACGCTGATATGACAGCTGTCACATATAATCTAACAAAATTGTTTTGAATGACGTTAAAGACAACGAAGTGCTACCAGAGCCATCTTACAGGAAAAAAAGAACGAACATTTTGGCCAACCCAATACACACTGCCAATCTCAAACTCCCTAACTATCCCTCCTCCCATCCTTCCCCTCTGATAACTGTAATTCTACATCGAGGCCACTGATGAGATTTAAATAAGCTGGAGTCAGGAAGCAGGATGTCAGAGATTTCTCCTCCCAGTTTACACCAGCTACTTCTTCATAGGTCTGGCGTGGGCCCTGGGCACGGCGATCGGCTTACCTATCTCTTGGGTGGGCCCCACCCCACCTTGCACTGAACTGTGAGCTGCACATGGCAGGACCTCCGTCATCATCCCGGGCATCCTGCAGCCCACTGCCCCGCACAGCACCAGCACCTGGCAGGCACTTGGCGTGGGTATTTACTGAATGATATGCAGAGCCATTAAATCCGTCACATGGGGAGTGTCATGGCCAAGTCTGCGTTTTAGATAGATCGTCCGACTGCTTTAAAGAGGAACTGACCTTTTTTGCACAGCAGTGGTCCTGGTAAAGACAGAGAGAAAGTTGGAAGGCAAGGGATAGATGAGATTTTTAAATCTGAGGTAAAATCTTCAGGACTCAATGACAGGAAACATAGTGTATTGCTTGCTTTCAAGATCATCTGTTGGTTTTAACTTATCGATAGGATCCTCAAATGTCTGATTAAGATATATTAAAGAAAAACCTTCAAGCTTCTTAATTCTACCTTTCTCCATTTCTCCTTTCTTTTTCTTCCTCTTCGTCACGAACTGGATGTTGTCATAAAATCGGGCCTGTATAGCAGCTCTCCATCATCAAGATGAAGAGACAAGCGTTAGATCAGACCCACGCAGATTCTGAGGGCACAAGTATGCTGCATGAGCAAGTGGCTGAGCTCCCCCGGCACCTGCGCTGCAGCATCTCATCCCACACCCGAGGCCTCGGGAAGAGTATCCAGGGACCAGCTGAGTTAGGAATGAAAAGCTCAGGCCTCTTGTGTGAATGGTCGTGTACGATAGGCTGGTACCACCCAAAACTGGGCAGCTGGAGCCCTACAGCCCCGTACAGTCTGCTCTGAAGTGGTTAAGGGAAATCCTCCTAGCAGGCAGAACTTCAGGTAAAGCATCTCGTTGTTCATTCTGCCCAGAAGGAAATATGGCCAGAGCTTTCCCGAGCAGTGGCTATCCATTTGGCTGGATGGTCAAAGATTTGGAAGGAATACACTTGGAAAGGTGACAACAAGGTGTGAGGAAACACGTGGAGAGACGTCTCCAATGGACACAGAGTGTGAGTGTATCTGTGTTTCGTGGGAAGGCTTAGCAAACGGCAGCTTCATCAGAGAAGGACTGGATGGGCTTCGTGAATGTCCAACAGCCTCTCTCCGAGTCGCCACGGCTGTGTCACATGGACTCTTGAACAGAGGGGCTACAGCACCAAGAATGGAGGTTATTCTTGGGCTCAGCAGCGTGGACGTCCACTCACAGAGGCTACTGTGGCTGCGGCCACCCTGAGTCCCACATTGCCAGCAGCAGAGGCCATCGCTGAGTCCTCGGGAGGTACCAGACCCCAGGGAGACCAGCTGACCCCTGACAGCGGGCTGATAGCATTTCCATCATGGGAGAGGTAGGTCTGTCTTCTCTCTGGAATAGACAGGTACTCTAGACAGAGATTTGCTTTCCCTCCCCACAACGCTTTTGCCAAAATTGCCATCCATGGAATTAGGCAATACTTTTTTCATCAACAGATATTCCATGTAACACTGCTTCTGACCAGGGAACTCATCTGATGGCAAATACCGTGTGGCAGTCGGCTCCTGTCCGTGAAATTCACTGCTCCTACCCCCTTCTCCGTTCTTCTGAAGCAGCTGCCTAGTGGAATGGTAGCCTTGTAGGGCTGGGGTGACATCCTCCCAACTGTGCTGTATGCTCTGAATCAGTGGCCCAAATAAGGTTCGAAGTTCAGCTCAGGCATCGCCCCAGGAAATCTTTCCTGAGTCAGACCTCCTCAAATGCACATGTCCTCGGACTGAGCAGGGTTCTCACAAATCACCTTATATCCCTTTATCATAATCATTACTACGCTTTACTAACATTATCTGCCTACATATTTTCCTCCTCGTACCCTAAAAGTTAAAATGCTCAAGGAAGTGGTGCCTGACATAGACAACATTTCATAAATATGTTAAATTGATTGTATCTAGCATTATACTTCTTATAGATAATTCTGCAGCAGTTTCAAAAAGATTATACACACCGACCAGATACATGGGGTTCAATACCTCACCTTACTCCTTCATTCAGGCAAAATCGGGACAGTTACCAGCTTCCTTTCTAACCACAAAACATCTCTGCATCAGTGCCATATGCTCCATCAAAGGACTCACGTGCACACAAATTACACATTCTACTTTTTCCCTTGTATCCCAGGCTGATAATAGGTAAGATATAGAATATTCATGTAGAGAGGTTTCAGTAGCTTAGGGGTAAAGGTAGCAGTAAAAAATCATGAAGAAAATATTATGTATCAAGTTTGTAGGCTTCAGCTAAAGCAGTAATTAGTGGAAAATCTTTAGCCTTAAATGTATATGTTAGAAAAGAAGAAAGCTGAAAATAAATGAGGTAACATAGAGAAAGAAATAATAAAGGGCTGAAATTAATGCGATAAAAACAAACATTCAATAAAGAAGATCAGGGTTTCCCTGGTGGCGCAGTGGTTGAGAGTCCGCCTGCCGATGCAGGGACACGGGTTCATGCCCTGGTCCGGGAAGATCCCACATGCCGCGGAGTGGCTGGGCCCGTGAGCCATGGCCTCTGAGCCTGCGAGTCCGGAGCCTGTGCTCCGCAACGCGAGAGGCCGCAACAGTGAGAGGCCCGCTTACCGCAAAAAAAAGAAAAAAGATCAAAGGCCAAAATTTGCTTTTTGAAGTAATTAGTGAAGTTGATAAGTTTCTGACCTGAGCAAGGATTTAAAGAAGATGAACAAATAGCCAATATCAGGAGTGAAAAAAGGGACATCACTAGAGACACTTCAGGAATTATAAAGATAATGTTATGAACAACTTTATGCCTATAAAATTGAAAACTTAGAACAAAGTTTTTAATTCCTTGAAAAATATAACAAACTGACTCAAGAAATAAAGCAAAGCCTAAATCATTCTATAATAATTAATGAAATTAAATCAACAGCTTTTCCCACTAAAAGAATGCCATACTCCAGTGGTTTTATAAGTGACTTTTATCAAACTTTCAAGGAACAGATCACTAATCCCTTAACAAAATAGGAATAGAGGGAGAATGTTTGTCCAGATAAGGAGTATCTACGAAAATCTGCATCAAAGTTCACTTTAGTGGTGAAACATTAGAAGCATTTCTTTTACTATCACAAATGAAACAATGACACCGCAGTCTCTTACAGTCAACATTGGACAAGAGGTATAGCTTGCACAGTAAGAAAAGAAAGAGAAATTAAAGGCATGAGAATTGGAAAGGAACGGATTTCATTATTTACAGATGATACAACTGTCCAGAAGACCCAAAGAATATTCAGACAAATTACTGAAAACAGAGTTTATCAAAATAGCTTACCATACAATCCATATACAATAATCAATATCATTTCTTGACAGTGACAGAAAAGAAAATCAAAAAATTTTAATACCATTCAAATAGCAAAAAAAACCTTTATAAATCACAAGGTATGGGTCTGACATCAGATGGGTAAAACCTGCATGGGGACATTTTATAGTTTTATTGAAAGGCATTTAAAAAGAACTACAAAACAAATGCAGAGCGATACTATGTTTATGCACAGAAAGACTCAATATCATGCTGAGTTCTGCCCCAGCCAGATGTACCAGGTGACTCCACATATATCCAGAGTATTTAAGGTGGTGGCACAGCTATAGACCACAAACCAATGGAAAAGAATAGAAATTACAGAATTAAACCCGTGTATGTATGGAAAGTTGATATAAAACAGAGACAGTTCTGTATACCACTGAAGAAAGGATAGCTATTTATTAAGTGGTCCTGGGAAAATTAAGTGTCTTTAGTGAAAAAATATGTATATATATCAGACTGGATCTCTACATTACATCATACACAGAACTCAGGTCCAGGTAAATCAAAGGCAGTATAGGTGAATATGATCCGAGGGTAGAGAAATTTCTCCTAAACAGAAGACAAAAAGCACTAACTATAAAGAGAAAGCTTGATAAATTGGCTACATTAAAATTAAGAGCTTCTCTTTGTCAAAAAAGAATATAAAGGAAATGAAAAATAAGCCCCGAACTGGGATATTAGCAACACATCTAACTGACAAGGGACCTATATTCAGAATATATAAAGTACTACGTATGAACAGACTAGGTAAAGGTAAATGACACTAAATAAATAGAAAAAGACATGATCAGGGATTTCACAGAAGAGGAAATAACAGAGTTATCATACGAAAAGTTGTTCTACCTGAGTAATCAGGAAAATTCAAACTAAGACTATGATGGGGTCACACGTTACACTTACTAGATTTAAGAAGCTTAACAATGCCAAATGTTAGAGACACTGGATTGGAGAGAACTTTACACCCCACTCTTGGGAATATACATTATTGTAACCACTATGAAATCACTATAAAAAGCATTTTGACATTGTTTAATAAAGTTGGACACTTACATACCTTACCTAGGAATTTTATTATTAGGAATATACCCTAGAAAAATTCTTGTCTCTCTATACCAGGGAACCTGTGTAGAAATGTTTAGAGCAGCCCTAAGTCTAATAAAAAATAAGCTAGGAGAACCCTGAATGTCCATTGACTGGAGAATGAATAAACAAATTGAGGTATAAACATGGCACAGGAGAAGTGAAGAAAAAAAAAAGATGACCTACAACTGTAGGCAACAGTGTGGATGAATCTAAAAAACATAACATTAAATGAAGAAAAGTCCTAGAAGATAATATTAAGTATGAGACCATTTGTATAGAGCTGAAAAATAAGGGGGGAAATGTAAACATATTGTTGAGGATACGAAACATATAGGATAAAACTGTATAAGCAAAAGCAAGGCAATGATAAACACCAAATTCAGAATGGTGGGTTTCCTCTGTAAGAGAATCCCTGAGATAGAATGAAAAAGGTACAGAGGTACATGCAAGGCAGTGGTGATCTTCTAGTCCCTACATTAGGGTGTGGGTTCAAATATTACCTTATTAAACTTTCACATATATTCACATATAATATATAAGAGAAAGAAACTCTACCTTATCTAACACCAAGCCCAGGCAAACAGAGTACAAGAAAACCACACAACAATATCCCTCATGAAGATAGATGCAAAAATTCCCCACAAAATATTAGCAGATTGAATCTAGCAATACAGAGAAAAGAATAATACTCCATTGTCAGGCGGGGAGGCGGGGATTATTCCAGGAATGCAAGGCTGCTTCAACATTCAAAAATCAATCGATGTAATGCATCATATAAACAGACAAAAGGAGACAAACCACATGATCATATGAATTGGTGCGGGAAAGCACTTAACAAAATTCAACATCAACTCATGACAAAATACTCAGAAAACTGGGAATAAAGAGAAACCCCTTAATCTGATGAGGGGCATCTACAAAAAAAAAAAAAAAAAAAAAAAAACCTAGAACTAACATTATATAAACATCATATTGCAGGTCCTAGCCAATTCAATGTGGCAAAAAAGAAAAATAAAACGCATACAAAAATTTTCCCTGTTCTCAGATGCCGTGATTACAGAAATCCCAAAGGTTCTACAAAACAAGCTTCTAAAACTAAGTGAGCTTAGCAAGTTTGTAGGATACAAAGTCAACCCACAAAAATCATGTTTCTGTATATAAGCAATGAAGAATTAGAAACATTTTTAAATAGTAACATTTATACTAGTTCCAAAAATCATACATTTAGGTATGAAAACTGTAAAACCTGTTTAAAGAAAGGAAGGAATATCTAATTAAAAGGGGAGACAGGGCTTCCCTGGTGGCACAGTGGTTGAGAGTCCGCCTGCCGATGCAGGGGACACGGGTTCGTGCCCCGGTCCGGGAAGATCCCACATGCCGCGGAGTGGCTGGGCCCGTGAGCCATGGCCTCTGAGCCTGTGCATCCGGAGCCTGTGCTCCGCAACGGGAGAGGCCACAGCAGTGAGAGGCCCGCGTACCGCAAAAAAAAAAAAAAGTGTGGGGGTGGGGGGAGACATAACAGTGTTCATGGATTGGAAGACTCTCCAATCAACCTACAGGTTTAATGCAATTGCAATCAAAATCCCAGCAGGGTTTCCCTGGTGGCGCAGTGGTTAAGAATCCACCTGCCAATGCAGGGCACATGGGTTCTGAGCCCTGGTCCGGGAAGATCCCACACGCGGCGGAGCAGCTAAGCCCATGCGCCACAACTACTGAGCCTGCGCACCTAGAGCCCGTGCTCCACAACAAGAGAAGCCACCGCAATGAGAAGCCCGTGCACCGTGTCGAACAGTAGACCCCGCTCGCTGCAACTAGAGAAAGCCTGCGCACAGCAACAAAGACCCAATGCGGCCAAAATAAACCAAATATAAAAAAATAGATTTTTTTAAAAATCCCAGCAGAACTTCTGTGTATACATTCAAGCTGATTCAAAAATTGATAGGGAAAGACAAGGATCTAAAACAGCCAAACAACTGAAAAGAAGAGCAAACTTGGAGGACCTCCACTAACCGATTTCAAGAATTATTATAAAGGTACAGCAATCAAGACAGTATGGTATTGGCAAGGAACAGAAGAAGCATATCAGTGGAACAGAATAGAGTTCAAAAACAGACCCACACCAATACGGCCATTTGATCTCTGAAAGAGAGGCAAAGGCAATTAGTAGAAAATGGATAGTCTTTTCAACAAATGCTGCTGGAATAACTGGACATCTGTATGCAAAACAAAAACAAACAAACAAACAAAATTCACCACCATCTAAACCTCACAGCTTATATAAAAATGAACCCCAAATGCATCACAGATCTAAATCTCAAATGTTAATCTATAAAACTTTTAGAAGAAATCATAGGAGCAGTCTTTGTAACCTGGAGTTAGGTAGAGATTTTTTAGATATGACACCAAAAGCACAATCCATGGAAATAAAAATTGATGAATTGGACTTCATCCAAATTAGAAATGTTTGCTCTGCAAAGGCACTGTTAAGAAAACAAAAAGATACGCTATAGACTGGGGGGCAATATTTGTAACTCACTTATCCACCAAAAGACTTGTATCCAGAAAATACAATGAATTCAAGCAACACTTTTTTTTTTTCAACATCTTTATTGGAGTATAATTGCTTCACAATGCTGTTAGTTTCTGTTGTATAACAAAGTGAATCAGCTATACGTATACATATATCCCCATATCCCCTCCCTCTTGCGTCTCCCTCCCACCCTCCCTATCCCACCCCTCTAGGTGGTCACAGAGCACGGAACTGATCTCCCTGTGGCAACTCTTTTTTTTAATGGGCGAAAGAACAGACACTTCACCAAAGAGAATATGCAGATGGAAAATAAGCACCCGAAAAGATTCTCAACACCGTTCTCCATTTGGGGAAATTCAAAGCACGATGAAGTGGTACCACCTGCATTATGAGGATGGCTACTAGGAGGAGGGGAAACTGACAGCAGCCCGGCTGAAGAGGACGCGAAGCAACACGCCGACGGCATCATGTGATGTTAAACACACTTACATGGCACCCCCCACTCCTAGGTATCTATCCAAGAAAAATGAAAACATATGATCACACAAAAACCAGTATATGAACGTTTATAGTGGCTGTATCCATAGTTGCCGGAAACGGAAATCAACCCAAATGCCCGTTAACCTGTGAATGGATTAACAACGTGAGACACACCCACAAATCGGTACGTGTCTCAGCAATAAAAAGGAACTTGGGATGCATGTCACAACACGAACGAACCTCAACTGCATTATGTAAGGGGGAAAGCCAGACTCAAAAGGTCACATACGGCGTGATTTCATGTATATGACATTCCGGAGTAGGCAAAGCTGGGGGGACAGAAAGTAGGTGAGTGGCTGCCAGGGGCTGGGGACAAAGGGAAGGGATTGATGACAAATGGACAGAAGGAAACATTCTGTGATGATAGGTGTGTTGTCCATCTTGATTTTGGTGGTGGTTACGGGATTGCTTGTGTTTGTCAAAATGCATGGCATGTACAGTCAATATACTTGACTTTAAAAATATTCTAGGTATAGAAATATAAACGTAAAGGAAATTTATTGCTTCCAACAGGAAACAAAGGGGATGCCGATAAATAAAGGTATGCCTGGATAAACTCTGGTACCCCCATACCATGTATTATTTTGCAGCTATTAATAATATTTGTAATATGCAAGCTTGAATTTCCTACCAATCATTAAGTCTACAGATGCAGGTTGAGCAGCAGAGCTAAACTTCTTTTAAGAGAATCATAATGTAGAAGAGAGAGGGTTAAGTGCATCCAAATGTCCTACATCCCAAACCTCTTTCTTTTACCTTTTTATTGATCTGAGCCATTGCTCGTTAAAACCAGAGAGGAAATGGAAGTACAGAGCATCCCGGAAAACAATTAATTTACCTCCCAGTATAATCAACCCAAGCTCAATAAAAAGAATCTGAAACCAAATGTTCAGATGAAGATTATATGCCTTTGTTTTCCATCCAGTTTTTATGGTGTTTGAACAAGGATTTTTTTTTTAAAGCCTTGACTTTCAAAAGGTCACATGCGCAACATTTCCCTAAATCTTTGTCTAGTCTCACAACAAGGCGAGTTTCCTTAGTGCTGCCGCCAATCAGGTAAAAGCCACGCCGAGGGGAAAGTTAAATAAAAAGCTATCTCAAACAGCATTTTTAAAAGGCAAACATCAACCTTGTAAGTATTAAAAGCACGTTCTAAAATCCGCTCTGATGACAGTTTAAGAAAGCCGCTTTTATGTGCGGGGAGCCCTGCGGTGCAAGGTCTTTTAAATGCGAGTGTTTACCTAAAATACCGGCAAGGGCCAGATCTGTCCTTGAAGAGGCGCCTTCAGATGGCACCCAGGGAGCTCAGCCTTGAACTAATAAACCGTCCCACACCTTTGTCTCGCCCGAGAAAGACCCAGGTCTGCTCCCTCACAAGAACGTACAAGCCTCTTTAAAGGCCTTGGGTTCTCACTCTGCGCCTCTGTGCTTGTTGCTTTAGAGTTTCTGTGAGTGACAATGCACATCACTGGAGTTTTTTTTAACTGTCATCTGTGCTACTGAGTGTACTTTGACTCAGATCAAAGTTGAAAGCTTCTAGAAAGATACACAAACCACAGTGTGACAAATAGCATGCTGTGTTTGACCCAGCAAACAATAAATTACTTTCATCAATCCAGGTAAAGAATCCCATGTTTTCAATGCTAATTCTGAGGTCTGAAATGATAGAACTCTACTACATTCTCCAAGCGCGAAGAGCTTTAAATAATAAGGAAAAGACATAAATAAAACTCACATACTACAAGCACTGAAATTTCCATTGTTCAGAGAACTGTGATTTCAATCTGCTGTTGTCTGAAACCCAGTTGTAAAGTTTAAACGAAGTAGCGTAAGTTCAAATAAAACAAGTTAATTTGCTTCTATTTTCATAGTTGAAAAATAATTTGTAGTGTATCTGTGCCCAACCAGACGGTATAGAAGCAAGACTTCCATACGTCGGCAACACTACACAGCCTAGCTCTCTCCCGCATGGACTTTTACCACAAGGGACGCTTTGATAAGGACCGGCCATCAAATTCATCAGGACAGAAACACCAGCTTTGCCTGGTTGTACATTACACCACCTGTAACCACTACTAATAGCAAAAACCGTTTCCAAGCACATGCTACCTACTAGGCACCGGGTAAGTGCTTTACATATATTTCCTCACTTAATCCTACAAAATCACCTAATTTAATTTACGTATACTACCTAACTTAATCCTACAAAAATCCCCGGAGGCAGATATTATTACTCCCATTTTCCAGGTGAGGAAACTAAGGCACAAAGAAGATCTTGGGCAGCTTGGCTAGATCTTGCCCAAGATCACACACACACCTAGTAAGTGACAGAGCCTGGATTTGAACCTGTCTTTTTACTTCTAAAACCCAAGCTTTATTGCACTGTGTTAAGAACAGTTTATCCTAATAAACATAGCAACTATAATGGTTTAAGAGCTGACACACTGACCTTTTACTTCAAAACCCTTCCGGAATCAAAGAAAAAAAGTCCTCCTTTTTTATCCCTAACGGAGGGTTGGAGGGTTTAAATCATATGGGTATTCCAACACAGAAAAGGATGAATTCCACAAACGTTCGCTGGGTGTCTCCTATTGTTGGGGGTGGGCTGCAGAGCTGTGTGCTGGGAACACCGCAAATAAGAAAAACAAGCAAAACTATGTTCAATTCCATGAGACTGCTGGTTTTCATTTTTTTTAGTATATTTTTGGATTCAGATGTCCTGTCAGAACCTGAAAATCAGTCAATTCAAAACTGAGCTAACATTTCAAAATCTGACTGATCCCTTCCCCCCCATAACGACCCAGAAAAATTAGGTAACGCAATTTGGGCAACAACTGATAGTCACAGAACAAAAATAGGGAAATTGCAGACTGCTGAATGAAAGCCGTGGGCCTTCCTCTGTGAGATCAGAGGTGACAAAATGGGCAAGAAGCACTGAGCTACGGCAACACCAGAAGTGACAGCATAAGCTCCAGCAAAGGCTACCTGTACTCACGGGAAGGCCTTAGTGATGCTTAGCTTCATGGCTGTCGACATTCCTGCAGGAAAAAAAAAGTCTCAATCAGGAACCTAAAGCTTTCTTCTTTGCCACATTGGAACTATTTTTAATGAGTTGTGATTGTTTGAGGCCACGTACGTAAGTACTGGCTCCGTGCACAGAACACTGTCTCCTGCGGCCTCCAAGCACCTGGTCCCCGAGTTCCGGGGCACCCTGCCCGACCCCCGGCCGCCCCCCTGCCGCACCCCTGCCCGCCCCCCTGCCCGCCCTCCTGCCCGCCCCGCCCTGGCCGCCCGCGCCCCTAATGCTGCTCCACCCCTCCCGGAAAGCTCTTCTGGCCCAGACTCTCCTCTCTCGGCCAGACTCCTGCCAGGTCAGGCTCCTCACAGCACAGTCCCGACGGGTCCTGCCCTCACTCAGCACCTCTGGTCCTTCCCACTTCCCACCGGCTCTCTGCAAACCTGTCCCCTCTCCCCTCCTTCCGCAGCCAAACCTGCTGTCACCTGGCCCCGAATACAGCTTCCCCACCTGCTCACCTGTGTGACTCCTTCCAGGATGCTTGCTCTGCACCTCGTGCCCAGATCTCTTGGGCTCTCATGGTCCACCTTCTCCCACAAGGCTTCTCTGATTCCAGCCTGTCACCCCAAAGCCAGAGGGCCGTCTCTCCCCCCACCTCACCCCCAGCTTACCAACGCTTCTCCACGAGTGGAGGGAAGCTCTTTTTACCTTAACACTCGTTCTTCTCCTCCTTCGAAACTAAAGTCTCCTTGAGGGCAGGGAGGGCTCTGAACTGACTTAACTGTAACGTCTCTAGAGTTCTTGGCATCACACTTTCATAGAATAGATGTTTAATAAATATTAGTTTAATGAATAAACAAATCAAACATATATTTAAAGATGTGGCCACATAAAGTAGTTATGCCGAGAATAACACAGAAACAAACTTCAATTAAAACATACATGAGAATATCCCAAACCAAGCCACTGAGAGGAGTATAACATAATAGAACAGCTTCAGAAAAAGAGGACTAATATTTCATGTATTATCTTTCATTTAGCAGTTTCTTTTTGTGTTCCTACTTACATAAAACTACCTCTTTTTCTGTTAAAGAAGTTTAAGCTTCGTAAAAGTTCTTAACGTGACATTTGTTCCAGTGCGGTGTTTATTTCCTATTCGACACCGTCACAACTGAGGCAGCTGGAGCCTTTCAGTATTCAACTTCATGCATTGCTGTGTACACAAAACGTGATGATTTCTTACAAAATTCACACACCTGCTGTACTTAAATATACTCCAAACTCACTTTCTTTAGGAATCATTTTAAGGGTAATAAAGAGATAGTGACAGTTATTATAATAGGATTTAATATGAATGAAAAGTACAACCTATGTAAAAGACTGTTGCTACCTAAAGGCTCAGAGCTAAGAAATTGAGTGCAATTAAAAAAAAAAAAAAGAATGGATACTTCATATGGAAACTTCTAGAGGATTTCAGTAACAGTGAAAATAAATACCATATGAATGACACGTATGACACAAAATTTTCACACATTTACTTCCAACTTACCTTTGAGCTGTGAAAAAATACATAGGCAACTGCATAAAAGTATTTTAATGGCCTCATTTTAAACAGTGTCTGGATGAGTTAATAAATTCTGGACCCATGAGCTAAGATCTCACTTAAAACGTAGTAATGATATGTTTCATATGTCAATGAAGTTGTCTTCTCATACCTGACAACTTCACTTGTCCAGACAAAGCATGCGATGTGGCCACGCCCAGGCGCGAGGGGGGGACAAACACAAAGTCACAGGCCAAGCGCTCGCGCGCCAGCTGGACCTGCCCCTTCTTCCTGTACCCGGACGCTCTCCGGTCCTTTGTGGTGCCGCCCCTCTGATTTGGGCTTCGCCCTGGGACTTGCGTTGACTGTCAGTATAGTAACACACGTGCCAACAAAGGCCAGAGTGGCCCCCTTGCACTTTGCCGTCATCGTGAAGAACCCGCCTAGGCCAGCCAGCCTGGAAATGCAAAGCTTGTGGGGCACGACTGAGTGACCCCGGCTGCCCCAGCTAGCCGAGGTCCGCCGATGGCCTGCCAATGCCATTTGAATGATAGCTCTTTTTGGTTTCTTCCTTAGTGAGTTGGCTGTTCACGTGAGAAGTCATCCCAGATGAGGCGAGAATAGCCTCCAGCTAAGCCCAGCCAAAATCGCCAACAGGTAGGCTCACGGGTAAGTCAGATGAATCTTATGGTTTGCACCCCCCTGAGTCTGGAGTGGAGAGGGGCTGTAATAGGGCATTATTGTGACAACAAGCAACTGACACGGCATGGAAACATGGAGGGACTAAGTATACAAATGGACAACAGCCAGACCGTATGTGACAACAGAACGCTGACCCACAGTCTCTGCAGCAACCAGCCCAGGAAGCCAGACCACAGCCTACTGCAGCCATCGGCCAGGCAGTCAGATTAGTCCATGCCAGCTTCCGTGTGTTTTACCCCTACTGTCAACTCAGGGCAAAGCAGAAGAGCTAAGTTGCCACCAGCCAGTCGTATAAGATGTCCCACTTCTGTTTAGCCCACCTCCAGCTTCCCTGTGCCGACAGGCTCCAGCAGGGCACACCTGAGCCTTCCCCTTTTTCACTGTGCAGCCCCCCACTCCCCTGCCTGCCTTCAAGGCTCTGCTGAAAACAAGTGCTGGTGGCCGACTCCCTTGCGATAGCAAGCCCTGAATCAACAGCCTGTGTGTTCTTGGCCGGTCTTTCTTTTTTTTTTTTTTTTTTTTTTTTGTGGTACGCGGGCCTCTCACTGTTGTGGCCTCTCCCATTGCGGAGCACAGGCTCCAGACGCGCAGGCTCAGCAGCCATGGCTCACGGGCCCAGCCGCTCCGCGGCATGTGGGATCTTCCTGGACCGGGGCACGAACCCGTGTCCCCTGCATCGGCAGGCGGACTCTCAACCACTGCGCCACCAGGGATGCCCCCGGTCTTTCTTTATTTCCACAACATGAAGGGAGTAGAGAACTGTAGACATCATTACAAGCTGTGACAGATGTATAACCAGAAGCCAAATGGATGGGTCATAATATGAATAAATAGTGCCAGATCTAAAAACTGCACTGTAACATCCCTTCACTTCAACTTCGCCTTTTAAAGCAGAGTCTCTTGTCACAGATGATTCAAGACATTCTTCAATGTGTTCCCAAGAGCTTCTCTTAATCCTTCCACCTCTAAACCTTTCTCTTTTGAAGCTCCTTCCTGGCCATCATCCTTGTCCTTTTCTCCTCTAAAATCACTACCTGGTCTAAATCTACCAGATCTTCAATCAGTGATAGCTTTACCTGTGAGGCTACCGTGTCATTTTCATCAACAACATTAAATATTGATTCTTTCACAAGATTTGTAATTTTAGCTTTGCGACTTCTTTGTCTCATATTCTTAAAAGTTCAGAGTGTCCTCTGTCTGTGAGAGACGGACAGAGAAGCTGAGGTATAGCTGATAGTGGAAGGTAGAAGGGATATTTCCAGAGAGCGAATTTTATAAATGTTTTGGTAGATAAATTTGATCATGAAACTGGATAGCACTATTTCACTGTTTTCATATATTTTAGAAAGATCTTTTAGAAACAAAAATATTGTAGTAAAATATTTTATCTAAAAATAACCTCAATACTTTATATTTTTAAAAAAGCATGTATAGTGGGATTCTCTTTATCTCAAATTTGCTTTCGTAATCTGTCTCTCTGTATGTATGTATTGGAAATATGGCTAAATGATGTTCACCAATTGTTCATGATAATTACTCCTTGGTGGTGGGATTTTAAGTATGTCCGAATATGTTTATATGTGTGTGTATATGTTTACTTTCTTCTTTGTACAGTTATATATCGTAGAAATTTTATAACAAGCCTCTATGATTTTACAAAAACAGTAAAGGTTTTCTTTTTAAAACCCAACACTTGAAAATAAACAAATAAAGATCCAAATCTATTCATTCAGTAACTTACCAACAACTTATGAAAGTAAAAAAAATCTGGGAAAAGTTTAGAAATAATATATACACCAAATAAAAAGTAGGTACTAGACAGCTAAAGGAATAAGTAAACAAAATTCTAGGATCATATAAAATAAAAGTTTGAAAAACTAGAAGGACTGATAATGAGGGAGAAAGAAAAAATATGCAATGAAAGGGAATGAAAGGAAGTAACACAACAAGAAGACAGTTACAGAAAAAAAAAACTTATCTAGATTCACAAATTCTGCTTTTTACTTTGATGTATAAATAGCTTGCAGCCATCACTCCCATCCTCACAACAAGAAAAAAGCTGAAAAAAATCAACAACTTTTCTTAGAATGACCAGAAGATTGAGATCAGAGGGCCAACCATCACCAGAAAACCAGAGAGAAGTGAATGCAGAGACTCCCAGCTCATTGGCTGGGAAGCCTCTGCTCCAGCAGCAGCTGGCAGGCTCATTTAGAGGGTAACGGAGAATCTCTGGAGCCTGGGTGTGGACTAGCTTAAGATTTAAAAACCACTGGGGGTGGGTCTTCTGTGCGTTTTACCTACAGGAGCCTGAGCATGTTCTCATGGTGAATCTTGCAGGAAGACCTCCGGTGTCTGTGGCAGTGGGAGGGGACAGGCAAGGGAGGAGGTATTTTGAAATATACTCAGAGCTTTCCCTTCTTTGCCCAAGAACCAGCCCTCAGGAGAAACTTTCTTGTTGGAGCCAGTGTGACCTGGGGAGAGGACAACTGGGTGAATCGAGCCCCCGCTGGTCTTCCTGTCTCACATGAGGGGATGGGGAGAAGACTGAGGGACTCTTCTAAAGGTCACAGCCCAAGGACGCCAGCCCACTTAATTGTAAGATTATAGAATGCTTCTCCTCCCCAATACCTTGCTACACATCAGCAGGGCTCCAGGAGAATCAGAGTGGTTATAACTAAGAGCTGAAACACAGCATCTACCTAAGAGAGAGTTTCAGGGGAAATCCAAAGGCAGTAGAGGAGAGAAAAACAAAGACATCAGGGGAAATGGAAGCTTTGATACCTCCAGCTGCAGCAAAGATTAAACACAGCACAACTCCTCGCCAGATAAACATAAAACTTTACACTAAAGGCCTATTTACCTCAGTTCCTATTACCCAATACATACGCCTGGCTTTCACCAAAAATAATGAGACATACAAAAGGCATTAAAAAACTGCTGTCTGAAGAAACAAAGCAAGCATGAGAACCAGACTCCAATATGGCAGAGATTTGAAACTATCAAATGGGGATTTTTTTAACTATGATTAATATAGTAATAGCGCCAATGGAAAAAGTGAACAACATGCAGGAACAGATGGGTAATGTAAGCAGAGATGGAAACTCCAAGAAAGATTCAAAAGGAAATGCTAGAAATCAAAAACGCTGTACAGAAATGAGTGCCTTTGAGGCTCATCAGTGAACTGCATATAACTAAGGAAAGACTCGTGAGCTTGAAGATTTGGCCATAAACACTGTCAAATTGAAGTGCAAAGAGAAAAAAGAATGAAAGAAAAGAAAAGAAAAGAAGCAAAGAGAATATCCAAGAATTGTGGGACAATTACTGAAGATTTAACATCCATGTAATGAGAATACCAGAGGAGAAGGAAAGAGAGGAGCAGAAGAAATATTTGAAATAATAACGAATAAGAATTTCCAAAATTAATGACAGACAGCAAACCACAGATCCAGGAGGCTCAGAGAACATCATGCAAGATAAATACCAAAAAGTGTACACCTGGGCATATCAAATACAAACTACAGAAAACCAAAGAAAAAGAGAAAATCTTGAAAGAAGTCAGAGAAGAAAAACACCCTACCTATAAAGGAATAAGGATAAGGTTTACATCAGACTTCTCCTCAGAAATCACACAAGCAAGAAGAGAGTGGAGTAAAATATCTAATGTGTTGAAAGAAAAAACAACCCACTCACCTAGAATTCCGCATCTGGTGAAATTATCCTTCCAAAGTGAAAAAGACACTGGCAATGAACAATCTGAAAAGGAAATTAAGAAAACAATTCCATTTACAACAGCATCAAAAAGAATAAAGTATTCAGGAATAAACTTATCCAAGAAAGTGTAAGACTTTTACACTGAAAACTACAAAATGTTGCTGAAAGCAATTAAAGACCTTAGTAAATGGAAATCATCTTGTGTTCTTGGATTGGAAGGCTTAATACTGTTAAAATGACAGTGTTACCCAAAGCAGTACACAGATTCATTGCAATGAATCCCCTATCAAAATCCCAATGGCGTTTTTTAAGCAATGAAAAAATAAATTCTAAAATTCATATGGAATTTCAATCAAGGGACCCAGAATACCTAAAACAATCTTGAAAAAGAAGAGCAAAGTTGTAGTCTCATACTTCCCAATTTCAAAACTTACTATAAAGTACAGTAATCAAAACAATATGGCAGCAGCATAAGGACAGACACATAGACCAATGGAATAGAATTGAGATCCCAGAAACAAACGTTCACATCTATGGTTAATTGATTTTTGACAAAGATGCCAAGACCATTCAATGGGGAAAGGATGGTGTCTTCCCAAAAAATGGTGCTGGGAAAAGTAGATATCCACATGCAAAAGAACGAAGTTGTGCCCTTGCTTCACACCATATACAAATATTAAGTCAAAATAGATCAAATAACCAAATGTAAGAGCTAAAACTATAAAATTCTGAGAAGAAAACATAGGGGACAATCTTCATGACATTGGATTTGGTGATGATTTCTTGGGTGTGACACCAAGAACACAAGCAACCAAAGAAAAACATAGATAAATTGGGCTTCCCTGGTGGCGCAGTGGTTGGGAGTCCACCTGCCGATGCAGGGGACGTGGGTTCGTGCCCCGGTCCGGGAAGATACCACATGCCGCAGAGCAGCTGGGCCCGTGAGCCATGGCCGCTGAGCCTGCGCGTCCGGAGCCTGTGCTCCGCAACGGGAGAGGCCACAGCGGTGAGAGGCCCGCGTACCGCAAAAAAAAAAAACATAGATAAATTGGACCCCATCAAAATTTAAAATTCTGCCTATCAAAGGAGATTATCAAGGGAGTGAAAATGGGAGAAAATATTTGCCAATATATCACACGTGATAAAAGTTTCACTTCCAGAATATATAAAGAACTCCTAAAACTCAACAACAAATAGACAAGACAATTAAAAATGAGCAAATGACTTGAATAGACATTTCTCCAAAGATAATACACAAATGGCCACCAAGCACGTGAAAAGATGCTCAGTGTCATTAGTCCTTACGGAAATGCAAATCAAAAACACAGCGAGACACCACCTTACAACAATTAGGATGGCGATAGTTTTTCTAAGTCAAAAACAGCAAGTGTTGGAGATAATGTGGAGAAACTGGACCCTTTGTATGTTGCTGGTAGGAAGTAAAATGGCGCAGCTGCTATATAAAACAGTTTGGCAATCACATAGACTTACCGTATGACATCAATTTCACTCCTAGTATATACACAAAAGAATTGAAAACACATAGTTGAACAAATGCATTTACATGCATGTTCACTATAGTGTCAGTGACATTAGCCAAAATGTGAGAACAGCCCAAACGTCTTAACAACAGATGAATGGGTACACAAATTGTGGCGTGTACACAGTAGAATATTATTGAGCCATAGAAAGGAATAAAGTACCGATACATACTACACCATGGATGAACCTCGAAAACATTACGGCGAGTGAAAGAGATGAGGCATAAGAAGTCACGCAATGCATGATTCTATGTACATGAAATATCCAGAACAGAGTTAGAATGCAGCCTGGTGATCGCCAGGGGCTGGAGGAGGAGGCAACGGGCGTGGGAGTTTGTTCTCACCATGGAGTTACAGGAGCGTTTTGGAACTAGATGGAGGTGGTTGTTGCACAACATTTTGAAGATATTAAATGCCACTGAATTGTTCACTTTAAAGTGGTTAATTTGGGACTTCCCTGGTTGTGCAGTGGTTAAGAATCCGCCTGCCAATGCAGGAGACACGGGTTCAATCCCTGGTCCGGAAAGATACCATATGCCACGGAGCAACTAAGACCACGCACCACAACTACTGAAGCCCATGCGCCTAGAGCCCATGCTCCGCAACGAGAAGCCAACACAATGAGAAGCCTGCGCACCACAACGAAGAGTAGCCCCCACTCGCCGCAACTAGAGAAAGCCCGCGTGCAGCAACAAAGACCCAATGCAGCCAAAAACAAATAAAATAAAGTGATTAATTTATTCTATGTGAATTTCACCTAAGTAGTTTTTTAAATGATGAAGAAATAAAGACCTTTACAGACAAAAAAAAAAAGAACTGAAGGAATTTGCTACCAGTAGATTTGCCTTGCAAGAAATGTTGAAAGAATTTCCTCAGAAAGAAAGAAAATGATATAGATCAGAAATTCAAATATACTTAAAGAAAAAAAGATTGTTAGAGAAGGAATAGATGAAAGCAAAACAAAATCTTTCATGTTCTTAACTGATCTAATAGATTTACTGTTCATTCAATATAATCAACAAAGAGCAATATATTGGGTGATTTATAGCTTATAGATATGTGAAATGGATGACAGCAGTGTTATAGGGATGGGAGAGGGGGTGGGTCTACTCCTATCCCTGAAGCAGTATAGTGTTATTTGAAATTGGATTTATATTAGTTGCAAATGTATATGGTAAACTTTAAGGCAACCACTAAAATAATTTTTTAAAGCAGCATAATTGATATACTGAGAAAGGAGAGAAAATGAAACAAATAAAATGTTCAAGTAAAACCACAGAAGGCAGAAAAAGAGGAAAAGATAAAAAAGAAATAAAGAACAAGTGCAAAAAATAGAAAACACATGATAAATATTAATCCAGCTATATAAGAATCACTTTATATGTGAATGGTCTAAATACATTAATTAAAACACAGAGACTCACAAAGTGGATTAGAAAGCAAGCGTCAACTACATGTTGTTTAAAAGACACACACTTTATATAATAAAGACAATGCCAGATTAACAGTAAAGGGATGGAGAAAGATACACCATACCAGCACTAATCAAAAGAAAGCTGGAGAGGCCGTACTAATTTCAGACAAATCCAACGTAAGAACAAGGATAATTATCAAAGAGAAAGACAGGCATTACATAATGATAAAGGGGTCAATTCTACATGGAGACATAACTATCTTTAATGCATATGTACCTAACAACAGCGTCAAAATATGTGAGGTAAAAACTTACATATCTGCAAGAAGAAAGAGGTAAATCCACTGTTATAGGTGGAAACTTCAACAGCCTGCCCTCAGCAACTGACAGATCCAGCCAGCAGATCATTAAGGACATGGTTGAGCTGATCAGCATCATCGATCAACTGGATTTAACTGACATTTAAAGAATACTTCATTCAACAACAGCACAGCGTACATTCTCAAGTTCACATGGAATATTCATCAAGACAGACAACATTCTGGAATGAAACTAGATATCAATAACTGAAACATAGCTGGAAAATGCCAAAATATTTGAGGAATAAAATACACATTTCTACATAAGACATGAATCAAAAAGTCTCAAGAGATTTTTTTAAATATTTTAAACTAAATGAAGTTTAGTTCATTTGAAAATACAATTTATCAAAAATTGTGGGATGCAGCAAAAGCAGTGCTTAAAGAAAAATTTATAGCATTGACTGCATATGTTAGAAAATAAGAAAATTCTAAATCAGTAATCTCAGCTTCTGCATTAGGAAACTAGAGGAAGCAGAGCAATAGAAACGTAAAGCAAACAGAAGAAAAGAAATAATAAAAATTAGAGCAGAGGGCCTTCCCTGGTGGCGCAGTGGTTAAGAATCCGCCTGCCAATGCAGGGGACACGGGTTTGAGCCCTTGTCCAGGAAGATACCACATGCCATGGAGCAACTAAGCCCGTGCGCCACAACTACTGAGCCTGCGCTCTAGAGCCCACGAGCCACAACTACTGAAGCCCACGTGCCACAACTACTGAAGCCCGAGCACCTAGAGCCCATGCTCCGCAGCAAGAGAAGCCACCGCAGTGAGAAGCCCACGCACCGCAACAAGGAGCAGCCCCTACTCGCCCCAACTGGAGAAAGCCCGAGTGCAGCAACGAAGACCCAATGCAGCCATAAATAAATTTATTTTAAAAAATTAGAGCAGAAATCAATGAAATTGAAAACAGGAAAACAATAGAGAAAAATCAACAAGACCAAAGCTGGTACTTTAAAAAGATCAATAAAATTTATAAACCTCTAACCAAGGAAAGGAGAGAGAAGACAGAAATTGCTAATCAGAAATTTAAATGGAATTACCAATGGATCACTAACGACCCATTGGACATAAAAAATAGTAAAGGAATATTCTGAACAACTCTACACCCACAAATTTGATAACTTAAATCTAATGGACCAATTCCTTAAAAGATACAATGTAACAGAACTCATAAAAAGAGAAATAGATAATCTGAATAGGCCTATATTCAAGACAGTACCTTAACAACTAATAACCTGCCAAAGCAATCAAGCAGCAGGTCCAGAGTGTTTCACTACCAGACTTTTAAGAACTCAGACAAATTCTCTACAATCTCATCCAGAAAAACAGAAGCATTACCCTGATACCCAAACTAGGTAAAGACATGAGAAGAAAGGAAGACTACAAACCACTATCCCTGCTGAAAACAGAGGCCAGTTCCTCAACAAATTATTAGCCAATAGAATCCAACAATGTAGGAAAAGAATTACACACATGACCAAGTGAAAGTTATTCCAGGTAGGCAAGGCTGGTTTAACATTTAAAAATCAGTTAATGTAATCCATCACCTCAACAGGCATCAAAAGAAAAAAAATCATATGATCCCATCAATAGACGCAGATAAAGCATATGACAAAATTCAACACCGATTCATTATAAAAACTCTTAGGGAACTAGGGATAGAGGAGAACTTCCTCAACTTGATAAAGAACGTCTGTGTAAAACCTACAGCTAACATCAGACTTAATTGTGAGAAACTAGACGCTTTACCTGTCTGATGGGGAAGAAAAGCAAGAATGTCTCCTCATTCCACACCTGTTCAACATCATACTGAAAGTCCTATCTAATGCAAAAAGACAATAAAAGTAAATAATAAAAGTATACAGACTGGGAAGGAAGAACTAAAACTATATTTGTTCTCAGAAGACATCATTGTCTATATAGAAAATCCCAAAGAACTAGCAAAAAGAAAAAGAAAAGTCCTGGAACTAATAAGCAATTATAGCAAGGTTGCAGGATACACGGTTAATACACAAAAGTCAATCACTTTTCTGTATACCAGCAATGAACCAGTGGAATTTGAAATTAAAAACAGAAAACCATTTACATTAGCTCCAATAAAAATGATATACTTAAGTACAGATCTAATAAAATATGTATAAGACCTATGTATGGAAAATTACAAGACTCTGATGAAAGAAATCAAAGATCTAAACAAATGGAGAGATGTTGCATGTCCATGGAGAGGAAGACAGTACGTTTAAAATATCATTTCTTCCCCAATTAGATCTATGGATACAACACAATCAAAATCCCAGCAAATTATTTTGTGGCAACCAACAAACTGATTCTACAGTTCATTTGAGAAGGCACAAGACCCAGAATAGCCCACACGGTACTAAAGAAGGAGAACAAAGTTCAAGCACCACCCCTCCCAACTTAAAAGACGTATTATAAAGCTACAGTAATCAAGACAATGGGGCACTGGTGAAAGAATGGACAGATGCATGGGACAGAATAGAGAGCCCAGAAAAAAAAAAAAAAGGGAATCTAGACACAGACCTTATATCTTTCACAAAAGTTAACTCCAAATGGACAATACACCTAAATGTAAAATGCAGAAGTATAAAATGTGTAGACGATAACCCGTGAGAAAATCTAGGTGAGCTTGGCTTTGGCAATGACTTCTTAATAACAACACCAAAAGCACAGTCCATGAAAGGAAAAAGTTGTAAAGGATGGACTTCATTAAAATTTAAAACTCTGCTCTGTCAAAGGCACTGTTAAGGGAATGAAAAAGACAAGACACAGACTGGGGGGAAATCTTTGCAAAACACATATCTAATGATGGACTTATATTCAAAATATACAAAGAACTTTTACTACTCAACAATAAGGTAACCTATTTTTTTAAATGGACAAAAAATCTGAACAGACACCTCACCAAGGCAAATGTACAGATAGCAAATAGGAATACTAAAAGATGCTCAACATCACCTGTCATAAGAGAACTGCAAATTAAAACAAAAATGAGATGCCACCACACACCTATCAAAAGGCTAAAATTCAAATAACTTACAATATCAAGTACTGATGGGCATGTGGAGCTGGTGGGGATTCAAAAGGTACACTTTGCGGGCTTCCCTGGCGGCGCAGTGGTCGAGAGTACGCCTGCCGATGCAGGGGACACGGGTTCATGCCCTGGTCCGGGAGGATCCCACATGCTGCGGAGCGGCTGGGCCCGTGAGCCATGGCCGCTGAGCCTGCGCGTCCGGAGCCTGTGCTCCGCAACGGGAGAGGCCACAGCCGTGAGAGGCCCGCGTACCGCAAAAAAAACACACAAAAACAAAAGGTCCACTTTGGAAGACTACCTGGCAGTTTCTTACGAGCTAAACATAGCCTTCATATAATCCAGCAAAACCCAAATGAGTTGAAAACTTAGGTCCACACGAAAACTTGCACAGAAATGTTTACATCAGCTTTACTCACAATCCCCAAAACCTGGAAGCTACCACAGTGTCCTTCAGTAGGCGAGCGGTAAACAAACTTGGTACATCCAAACAATGGAATATTACTCGGCAATAAAAAGAGATGAGCTGTAAAAAGACATGAAGGAAACTTAAATGCGTATTGCTAGTAGTGAAAGAAGCCAATCTGAACAGGCTACATACTGTATGATTCCAACTCTGTGAAATTCTGGAAAAGGCAAAACCATAGACAGTACAAAGATCAGTGGTTGCCCGAGGTTCTGGGGGAAGGAAGGGAGAGATTTTTAGGGCAGGGAAATTCTATGAATGATACTGTGATCGTGGACACCTGATGTTATGCGATTGTCAAAACATTTACGACTGTACAAAAAGAGGAGTGATTTCTTAAACTATACACTTCAGTTAATCAGAATGTATCAACCCTGGTTGGTTGATTGGGACAAATACAGCATTACAAATGCAAGATGTTAATAACGGGAAGCTGTACAGAAATGCTCTGTATTACGCGCTTATAATATATTCAGCGTCAAGGACCGTGGTGAGACAGGCAGGAGTAAAATGTGCATCGAGTAGGACTCAGAATATTCTCCAGGTAAATTAACATATTGAATATGTGAGGAGGAAGTAGAGGAGGTTAAACTAGGAAGAACCACTCTGACCCTGCCTCCAGCCTGTCAGCACAGAGCTCAGAGCCTTGGCCGACGGGCAAACTCAATCTGTGTGGACCAAATGTATTAAGAAGCCATACTTTCCCACCGCTAGTCTCCAAGAATTTGTCTCTGCTGTAATAGTGGAAAAAACTCCTCCTCAACCAGGAGACAAACTCCAACTACCAGTTCTAGGTTTTGGACACTTTCCCTGTGCAGCAAAGAAGAACACACCTGACTCCATATTGAATCTAAACCTTGCGCCCAGTGGCCTGTGCTCGGTCATGCTGGCTCTGCACCTTTTGTAAAAGAAGGTTGCCTAGAGCCTGAAATATATATTGTACATAATAGCCCTTTCTCAATGCTCTGCCTCCCAGGCTTGACCTTTAAAGGTGTAACACTCTCCATTTATGTAGAGGTAAAAAGTGTCAGAACAGAAAATAACAATTCTCTTGCTGGAGGTTTAAAGGAACCCTGTGAACAAAGGATTCTGGCACCAAGAAGTCTACAACAACCCCTCCTCTTTTAGCAAAACCGAAGCCTGAATGCTAACTTGGGTACAATGGTTCTTGGGACACGAGTCCGCCATCTTCTCAGTCTGCTGGCTTTCTGAATAGTCACCATTCCTGGCCCCAAGACCTTGTCTCTGGATTTATTGGTCTGCTGTGCGGGGAGCAGTATGCGCTTGGACTCAGTAGCACCTGCATTGCTCCTACACAGACAAAATATAGTATAAGATTTCCCCCCTCATATAAGTGTTTCCCGTTAAATAGCCGGCCCTTCCTGTCTTTGGCTGCCCCTCCTTTGAGACGTGTGGGCACCATCACCCTCCTTGTCACAATGTTGATGCCTGGATCTCTAAACTATGGCACCACACAGGAGGCTTCTTTCTTCAGCACCGTGGAGAACAGAACACGGCGTGCTAGTTCCAGGCACACCTGTGTCCTCTGTGCAACTCGGCAAAGCAGCCAGACCCAGCTTGTCCTCTCCATGTGCATCTAATTTCCTCTCAGTTCCTTTTGTAAGGCCAACTGGCCCGAGGCAGGGGAACACAATCAGATTCACAGGTTGCATCAGACCGAAATTCTCCGGACCACCCAGTTCCAGAAACTGCCCTGGAGACATTCCGGACCACCCAGTTCCAGGAACTGACCTGGGGACTTTGAACCCAGCCCAGCCTTCCCGCCTTTCGAGGGGCGGGACTAACGGTCCCCCAGGATACCCGAAAAGACCACCAAATAAGGAATACCCTGCACCCTCCCAGATTCACCCACACCCCTTTCCCTTCTTCCCCTATAAAATCTTGCCCAACCCTCGCCCGGGCGCGACTTCTCTGGCCCCTTTCTCTCGGACCAGTGAACCTCGCCCGGGAGCGCTCCCTAATAAAGCTCACTTGAAGCTTTCCTGTTTCGCGGTGCCGTTTGTTAAGATCCGACCTTACACCTTTCTCTTCAGACCATTCCCAGAACATCCAATGCATGTTTCTGAAATTCTAAAATATATTAATCATGCAAGTGTAAGCAGATAGGGTAGGGGGACCCCAGAGAAAGGGAACAGGCATGGTTTTCTAGACATAAGAGAAGCCACTTTGGGCCTGAGCCATTTTGTGATCTAAGCCTGGCCACAATGCTTGCCTTTGAACAGGTCTCAGTAATGACTGACCTTAAGGGAAGTGAGGGCCAAAGGAAAAGCAGTCAAGAAACAATAGTTCACGGCTTCCCTGGTGGCGCAGTGGTTGAGAGTCCACCTGCCGATGCGGGGGACACGGGTTCGGGCCCCGGTCTGGGAGGATCCCACATGCCGCGGAGCGGCTGGGCCCGTGAGCCATGGCCGCTGAGCCTGCGCATCCGGAGCCTGTGCTCTGCAACGGGAGAGGCCACAGCAGTGAGAGGCCCGCGTACCACCAAAAAAGTTTAAAAATTTTTTAAAAAAAGAAACAATAGTTCAGCCATAAAACAGAGCTCCTCCTCGAGGGATGTACATAACAATGTGATACAGTCATCGAGTTCTGCAGAAATTAAGGCCCCCACCAGGTACAGGATGGGATGATGACACTGACGCTCAAAGAGCATGACTCTGATAAACTAAAGCTTGGACTCTGTCAACCTTCGCCCCAATTCAGTGCTGAATTCTCCTCTGCTCAAGCCCCTTCATGAATATGCAAGTACCCTTAGCTTAAAACTTCCCCAACTTTGCTGTTTGGGGAGACACCACTTTGGAAAAGATCCCCAGCGTTCTCCTTACTTGCTGCAAGTACAGGAAGTCCCCTACATATGAAACTTCAAGTTGCGAACTTTCAAAGATGCAGACATGCGTTCACATGTCCAATCACGTAAGTTAGTTCACGTGTCTGGCATTATCTGTAAACGTTGGGTACCTAGGCTAACTTCGTTGGACTTACAAACAAATTGGAACTCATTCGTATGCAGGAGACTTTCTGGAATAAGTCCTTTCTTCTCCTGCTCTTTGGCTTGGTTGTGTCTTTTGGCTCAAGATCCACCGAGAGGTGAACCCAGTTTTCAGGTGACATGAGTGCTTCCATAAAGGGCACTGGACAGTACTTTGGAAAATGCACTCGGGATTTTCAGAGGATGCAAACACACTCTACATACGGCAATCTCTTAAGCCCATCTTGAAACAAACAAACAAAAACGCTAGAAGCGTAACTACACATCACTGACAACATGCTTTTGGGAGTGAGAAAGGTGGGTTACACAAGTTATTGAACCCTTCCCATCCAAGAATGTCACACTCTGATGATGGACAGAACACTCTATCTGGAGGAGGGTGAGGAACATGGTCCTCATAACATCTTCAAATAACAATCATGTCAGCTATGCTTTCTGTCAAGAATTACAAAGTAATAATTGCAAGACTAAGTTTTTAAGCAAATGCCTGCAGAAAAATATTCTGTGTAGCTAAGAAGAAAGACCCATTTCTTTAGGATAGAAAACATGCAGGTAGTAAAACTGTCCTGAAATTTTAAACACGTGGACGGAGGGAAGGAATTTTTAAAATGGGAATTTTTCTTAGATGCTTACGTTCAATAAAAATACCTTAAAATGGATACAAAGATTAGCAGGCCCTGGGCTAAGCAGGTCACATGCGTATGCCGTCTTAAGCCCACCAGAGCCTTAAGGTGGTAATAATATACCTATTTGTCATTTGAATTCTTCCCATTACAAGTAACAGAAAACCAGACTTCAACTGGCTGAAGCATAAAGGGAATTTATTCACTCAGGTAAGTGGAAAGACTCAGAGCTGGGCTACCTTCAGGGCTTAAACTATCTCACCAGGGCTTGGACTCTGTCCAAATCTCTGCCACTTCCTATATAATCCTCCTTCGGAGGTTCACGATGGCCCCCAACAGCTTCAGGCTCTCACCTTGTAATGACAAGATAGCCAGCACAGCTGCAGTTTCACGTCTTTTCTTGTTTCTACATTCAGTAGGAAGAATTAAAGGAATTTTCCAGTAGCTGCCACAAATATACTGAGTCCATCTGATCAGCCCCACTAGGTCCTATGCTCATTCCAATTACAGTAAGTCCTCTACATACGAACCTTCAAGTTTCGAACTTTCAGAGATGCGAACGTGTGTTCACACGTCCAATCACGTAAGGTAGTTCACGTGTCTGGTGGACGTGGTCACATGCGTGCATCCTCTACAAGGGGCTGTGCTTTTGTGTACGTCACTGTACAGTACTGTATAGAGTAGAGCAGTACAGTACCTTTATTTCTAGCCCAGGATGTCCAGAAGCAAGCGTAAAAGCAGCGGTGATGTAGCTGGTACTGCTAAGAAGAGATTCGCGACGCAGGAAATGGCAAGGGGATTTTCTTTATTTGAGGAGGCACTGTGAGTTTTTGAGGGACAGGACCCAAACGTAGAACGGCACACGAAGGTTGCAGCAGCCCTTCAGAATGCAATCCAGTGCTACCGCGTCACCTATGACGAGAAAAACAGAGCTACTACCCAGACATCACTGGATCGTTTTTTCAGGAGGGTAGATAGAATTGAATCCAGCAAGGAACCAGAACCTGTGCCATCAGCATCCGGCGTGAGCGACACTGCAGCTGCCGTCCGTCCCCTATTGATGATCCTTCAGCTCTACCGTCTCCCACCTCCTCTCCCTCCTCCAGTCAGTAACTCTTCTTGCCTGTTCACTGGATGCCAGCCCCTGTGTGTCACCTGTTGTTCTGTACTACTGTACTTTTCAAGGTATTGTACTATAAGATTGAAAACATTTTCTTCATTCTTTGTTTTTTATGTATTCTTTATGTGAAAAGTATTATAAACCTATTACAGTACTATATAGCCGATTGTGTTAGTTGAGTACCTAGGCTAGATCTGTTGGACTTACACACTGGACTTATGAACACACTCTCAGAATGGATCTCGTTCATATGTAGGGGACTTACTGTGAGTCACTATGGCCAGGGCACTGAGATTTTCTGATGAGCTGAAGCTGGGCATATGTTCCATCCCAGGACTGAAGCATCCCCAGGACAACTGGTGGAGAAGGGCTCGTGGATACTGAGGGGAGAAGTAAGAAATGTCCCCTTTACACATAGAACCCAAAAGTAAGATCTACCTATCTGAATCCAAAGCTTTCCCACTCTTTCCTCTGTGCTGAGTCACAAAACAAAAGGTCCTGAGGACTAGTGACCCTTACTTGTCCCATCACCAACTGGAATGTAAATCAAGATTACAATATTTGTCGGAAAAGTTTGAAATATTATGTGAAAGATTATGAACTTCATTATGAATTTAATTTGGCTTTATCAAAAAATTTTACCTTGTTTTTAGTCTGTTTCAACAAACTTCCAAATAGGAGTGGCCATCTTAGAAAATTTAATTCCATTAGGAAAAAAATTATCTTCAATAAAGCTTCAGATTATCTTGTTTCATCAGTGTATCATTTACTCCAATGTACATCAAAAACTTTAACTTCTAGGCCTTTAACAATCAATGACCTATTTCCAATCAACTTGGTAACTTCTTTAGACCTCACTTTCAGAGAAGTGAAAAAAAAAAGAACTATTTGCATTTTGTATTTTTTCTCTGTACTTTCAGCTGAACTTCATTTCAATAAAAGTTTAAATAGCACAGCTGAGTCACTGTCTCAACAAACTTCTATTGGCCTCTGCGTTGTGCCGCGATGAAGCGTTACCGACTGGATTTAAGCTTACCTCCGTCAACTAAAAAATTCAAATATAAGAAACAATGGTTTTCGGACACTGGACAACGGGCAGTGCAGGATGTGATGCTTAAAGAAGGGAAAGGAAGTGGGCCAGGCGTGTCCAGGCTACACCCGAGGCAGGGCCAGCGGCCTGGCTTTCTGGGCAGTCAGGGCTCCAGGACCCGCAGCAGGGCGCGCTCCGGGAACCGAAATCTGGCGAGCGCTAAGCGAAGGAAACCACGGAGCCGGGGAACTCGACGACGCGCCCCACGTGCGTCCGCACCCCACGTGCGTCCCACCCCGCACTCCACACTCCGCCCCCGACACTTGCGCGAGCGCGCGCGGCGGCGAGCATGCGCGGCGCGGCCCTGTGCGGCGCGCAGCAGATGAGCATGCGCGGTGTAAAAGCACCGCCCAAGCGATAGAGGCTTCTGCACTATGGTCAGGGCAGAGCCGGTGAGCATGCGCAGTGTGGCTGCACGAAGGGCGGGACCTGCGAGCATGCGCACTGTGGCAGAGCCGCAGCGGGCTTCCGGAAAATGGTGCTCAGCGTGGGGCAGGACTGGGCCGTTGAGCATGCGCGCTGGCGTGTGACCGGAGCGGCGGCGGTTGCTAGGCAACAGCGAGCCGCAGAGGTGGAGGGCGTCGGCCGCGGTGTGTGTGCAGAGGGCGGGGTCGGTTCCGCTGCAGGTGCGGCCCCGGGTGGAGTAGGGTGGAGAGGTGGGATGGGTTGGGGAGGGCAGGGGAGGGGGCGCCCTGGAGGCGGGAGCGGCCGGGACTGTCCTGTGCAGACCCAAAGGTCCTCGGGTCCCCAGGGCAGCCCGCCTACTCCGTGGCCGTCCCTTGGGAGGGCCTAGAACGGTCACTGAGAACCACAACCAGCCCGTTACTGAAAGGGGGCCCACGGTTAACATATGCAGTTGACCCTTGAACGAGGATGTGAACTGCGGGGCCCACCTGCAGGCCATACCCGGATTTTCTTCAGTAAATACGTACCGCAGTGCTACACTCTCCCTGGCGGAGGACGGGGGTCGGGTGGAGGCTGATTCTGGGACTTGAGCATCCTGGGGTTTTGGTGAAAACCGGCGGGTCCTGGAACCAGTCCCACGGATACCCAGGGACAGGAGGACTGTCATTCTACAACTGTTTCTGTGCTTCTGGCCAACCTGGGTGGAATCTCATCAAAAATGTAAAACAAGGAATTCCTAAGTTATAAAACCTGGCAACACAGTGTGTCCAACTGTCTTTTAAAAACTTTCTCTGGTGTTCCTGTGTTTTTAACTGGCATGTTTATAAATTAGCTTAAAGTCACTTAGACAAATCGGTAACAATTTTGCCACCACAGTGGTATCTTTTTACCAAGCACTACCTCTTTTAACTAATTGTTAACAATGGAATTTACGAAGAAAAAATATTCCTATTAATTTTAGCTCTTAATACTGGGTAAGGATTAAGTTTCTAACCGTACTGCTGCCACAGACTAATTATATAATTTTGGAGGAGTCAGTAATCTCTGGATATGTTTTCTCCTTTTAAAATGAAGTTGGACTAAATAGTTGAAAATAGTTTCTAATGTTGAAATTTAACGACACTACAGGACTTACAAGGGGCACAGTTTTTAAAAGCTCTTGATGTTAAGCCCAGTGGCTTACAGTGTAGACACTTGAGATAAAATTGTCGACTGCAGATAGCTAGCTATGATTATTAAACAATTTTTAGGATGATGCAAACTATATTCTGCCAGGTTGTAGGCATTTTGAAAGTAGAAGATTCTGTTAGTGATCTTTCAGCATTTTAAATACCTTCTACCATTTCTTCAGCCTAGACTGTTGTGATGAAATATTAGATGGAAACTCCTTCATTCTCCTCTTGATGCCAGAATTGAAGGGGAACGGGGTTGCCGTAGAAGCTGTCACCTCACTGCTAAGGGGTCTTGGGGATCTCACAGACTCCTTTCCACTGTGCTTGCTTTCCTCATTCTGCACTCACCCCTTAGGAAGCTCATTCTGTGGGACTAACTGAATGTAGGTGTTGATCCTGAGATACATGTTTGGGATTAATTTGTCTCTTGTCTTACAATCAAGCCCTCAGCAGTACTCCCTAATTACTCCAGCAGTTTACTGTTCCTCCCTATCCCAATATATTTTGTACTCTTGTCTTCATAAGATATACCCTTGTCTAAAAACTAAAAGGGCCAATTCCAAATTCTTCCACCAGCTTTTTGTGTGTGTGTGTGGCTGCGTTGGGTCTCCGTTGCTGCACGCAGGCTTTTCCCTAGTTGCGGCGAGCGGGGGCTACTCTTTGTTGCGGTGCGTGGTCTCCTCATTGCGGCGGCTTCTCTTGTTGCGGAGCACAGGCTCTAGGCGTGCGGGCTTCAGTAGTTGTGACACGTGGGCTCAGTAGTTGTGGCTCGTGGGCTCTAGAGCGCAGGCTCAGTAGTTGTGGCACGTGGGCTTAGTTGCACCACTGCATGTGGGATCTTTCCAGACCAGGCCTTGAACTCGTGTCCCCTGCATTGGCAGGAGGATTCTTAACCACTGCGCCACCAGGGAAGCGCCTTTCCATCAGCTTTGAAGGGAACTGGATCAAGCATAACTGTTTACAGAGTATCTTCTGTGTAGAAGGACCTATTTTAGATACTTTACAAAGGTTGTCTCATTTAATCCTAACAGTAACCCTGCAAGGAGAGCGTTATTATATCTGTCTTGAGGTGGGGGAACAGACTCAGATATGCTGCGTATCTTGTATAAACAGGTAGAGCAAGATTAGAAGCCATGTATGTCTCTGTTGTGGACAGAGTGAAGTCAGACAGTATTCCTCTTACATCCCAGAGCGTCCACTGTTCCCTTCTCTAAAACATAAACACCTGCTGAGTTCTGGAGTGCCTGTGCTTTTCTTGTACCTGTGGGGTAGCATGTTCATTGCCTGCTCTCTGTCCTTCAAATCCCTGTTTTAATCTTATCCCTTTAAGAGCTATTTCACTTACATTCTCTGATCTTTGTAGTCTGAAATTTTGTTGTATTCACGTATAGTCACATTATATTTAGCAACAGATTGTTCTCATTCATATGAATAGGTTCCCTCCAACTATCAGGAGAACTGCTTGAGGACAGGTGAATCGAGTCACGACCGGCTTGAGTTCCTCTGGGATCAGAGCAGAGAGCTTAGTGCTGTGCTGCTGCGCACTCGTCATCATCAGTTAGACTCTCCATGTTGCTCTTCCCCGTAAACGTCATCGGAGATTTTAGGTACACTCTAATGTTGGCTTTCTGTTGGCTTTTTTACAGTAGAAGAATCAAAGGACCGGGAAATATGAAATGATGATATAATCTGATATAGCCAAGAAACCACTTCTCCTGGGTCAGCATGTTAAAATATAAGGTACAAAATCCTTTTGAAAACATACACATTGTTTTACTCATGAATATATATATATATATATATATATATATATATATATATTTTTTTT